>NC_133105.1:40106747-40288730 GCF_022965805.1 Primulina eburnea
AAATATGGCGTGTCTTTGCGTAATTTACGCACGAATTTACGTTGACGATTGCGAAGAACGGCGACAAGAAACCTAGGCTGGATCCTCCTTGAACTTTCGAACTTTTCTCTTCAAAATATTATATTTGTGTATCGTGTATTATGATTGGGGAGAATTGGTGTGCTGAATTATGAAAGTGGCGTGTGATAAGTGAGGGTTTGGGGTGGGTTTAGCTTATTTTATAGTTAATAATTCCTTAATTAAGCTTAGGCCCATTAAAGATAAATTTAGGCCCATTAATGTTTAATTAGAATTTAATTAAAATATTAAAATAGTTTTGGTAAAAATAGTTTGTGATTTAAATAGCCGGGTTGCAAAAAAGTTCGTATTTTTGTTAAAAATCAACACCGATAAAATTTACGTCCCGACGTATAAAATCACCTCTAAACCCCATATTTTCAAAAATAAGAAAAACCCACAATCATATTTTAAATAATTAAAAACAATTATTTAATAAAAACATTTTATAATTATCAGCCATCAGTCTCCGTTCTTCGATCGCAACTCGAATAACCTTTAAAAATACATTTTAATGCAACCATGATGAAAAATATATATTAAACATGCAAATATGCACAACATAATTAATTCATGCAATTAAATCATTTAATTGAAATACACAAAGAATTTAATAATTTATATGCATGTGGTTCGTGTGGCCCCTTAAATTTTCGGGGCGTTACAATCTTCCCCCCTTAAATTGAATTTCGTCCTCGAAATTCGTTTATCCTCTATAATCAAAAGTTTAGACTTAATTCTAGTATTCCAGTTAAATTTTCCTTCTAAATCCTTATTTGCAAATTCGCAACTTAAAAAGACCCATGATGACTTAATGATATATTATTATAACCTCGAATTTCAACTTTTCTTAAAATTCTCAATATAAAAATATGGATGCCCATACTTATCGTATATTACTTTCCTTATTTTATACCCAAAATGTTCATCAACTTATAAAATTTTAATCTTAAAATCCCAAATGCATCCGCTAACGCTTTGATTTTCAAGCCTAATATCGATTCATTCTTAAAAACCTTTCATTAGCATTTCTTATAACATTATAACCTAAGATATCCCAAGGTTCCAAATATTCTTAAAAGTCTAAATACTCAAAACTCTTATCATTTAAACCATCCAATTATCACTTATTGCTAAACTAGTTCCCAAAAATTCCTTAATATTTGCAAAAATCTTTTCTTAATTTCCTCAAAAATTATCTTAATTGATCCTTATTTTCAAAATTCCTTAATTAACCCATAAATTTTTGGCATTCTTATTTTTCTTCTATAGCTTTCCCATAGCATAATTTCGATAAATTTAAACTTATTTACACAAAAATCAATTCTTATAATCAATCTTATCTTTCGTCAAAACTTAAAATCTCAATTTATACATTTCTATACTCCCAAAGATAATCGCAGTCTTCGAATCATTATTACTTATGTCTAATTCCCAAAAATAATTCAACTAATAACCATGAATCATAAATATTTTCTTAGAAAATCTACGTGTCCCAAAAGCATTCATAATATTCACGATTAACTTATAGCACAAAAATTAGAATGTCAATACTAAAACCCAAAAATCAACATCGTCCAATTCCACCACAAAGCCAACATGCGTTAAAATCAAATAATTTCTTATTTCATAACGTATCACGTATAAAAATTCAAAATCATATAAATCATATACCCAACAAGCTAGTAAACATGTAACAAAACATATTATTTATGTCATCATGCAAGTAACATCATATTAAACCATATAAAGCATGTAAACTTACAAGTTTGAGGCTTGACGACTGATCTTCACGGTGCTGATGGTGGCACAACCCTTTATAGAACCATTGCTCTGATACCAACTGAAACGTCCTCATCTCTTATTGCTTTAAAACGTGCTAGAATTTTTTTTTTTAAACCTCACTTAGCATCGGCCAAACCATAAAATATTTTTGACATCATTTTAAAAATAAACATTCAACTAACATTTTTCTACATCTAAAAATAACATTTGTAAAGTATAGCCCATACTATAACATCTCAAAAACCACTCATAATCATGATAAAAGTCATAAAATCTTTTAACATCAATCATCACGTATATGCGGAAACTAGCTTCGGTCCTCAGGTCATGTGCACCTTCAGTCCAGTCGGATCAACCATCAAGACCTCCATTAGCATTATCATGATAACCTGCATCCATCACACCTAGTGAGTCTAAAGACTCAACACGTCATATCCTTGATAACAAGTAATACATAATACAGTTAACATATAACAGTGAAAAATACTTGTACTTAAAATATCGTTTTCATGAAGATGCATAAACATAAACATAACATTTTCGTAAACATTTTCATGATGCATAAAACTTTTAAATAAACATTTTCATAATCTTACACATAAACATTTTCATATAAACATAAACATATTCATATTCATATCATCATCAACGTATTCATATCATCATCAACATATACGTATTCCTTTTTCCTTTCGTTGAATTCAGATCGTTAATTGTGACTTTCGTGTTCGTCTACGTCTACGTCTACGTGTTGGGCGATGGATCCATCTACATGTAACCACAGTACTGGGCGGCGGGGACACCAGCGACACTCTCACCCGTCAACTAGGCCTTGGCCTTACGTATTAACATATCATCGTATACATCTACATGTCCGTATCCAAGGAAACACGATCGTCGGGCTCCCACTGGGACCATAACCCTCACGAAATTTCCAACATATCATTGTATTAGTTACAATTACTTCACTTCCTTCAACGTTTCTTATTCTCATCACTTTAAAAAAATTTAAACATGCGTATAACGTTTTTCTTTTAAACCAAGCATGCAACATATCTTCTAAATGTCCATAATTAAACCATAAAATCCATAAACGTTTTAAAAATAACATTTTAACATATACATATCCATGAACATTTAAAAATCATAATTTAACATATAAAAATTCATAAACATCCTTAATCATTTTAAAATAAAAGTTTTAAAAATCAGTAAACATTTAAAATAAACGTTCTAACATATAAAAACCATAAAAAGCCATAAACGTTTTTAAAATCAACATCATGAAAATCTTAATAATTATATTAACACATAAAACAGCATTCAAGGCACTGCCATGACGTTTACTAATTTCTAGGTGTAAAAAGACCGGTATACCCCTAGACGTAAAATTCTTCGATTTCGACTTTTTCTTGATTTCATTGACTCTAACGTGTCCCAAATAATTATTTAAGCTTACATGAATTTTCTCATATTTTTATTTGGCTTAAATCGATGACTTTTAAATTAATCTTTAAATATAACGTATTAATGTGTTTTAATCCCGAATTAAACCAAACCTTATTATAAAATTCCCAAATTAAAAAATTAGACTTATAATAATTATTTAAGCTTAACCCTAATTTTTCATAATTTTATGAGGCATAAAACTAGACTTTTTAATTAACTCGTTAATTAGAGTTTCGTGCGGCGATTAAATCCCGAATAAATCCAAAACTCATTATTTTAATCCCAAATTTTAAACATAGCATTTTTAATATTTATTCTACCCTTCCAAGTCATGAGCCACCCCCGTGGACCCTTGGATCTATTTTTAGCCTTTGAAATTTCGAAATTGACACCCTAACGTACACACCGAGCCATCTCCTAATTACCCGAGCCACGCCCGAGCCACCTTGAGCCAAAACCTAGCCAACCCATCTAGGGACCCTACTGTGCAAGCCCAGCCCCAATACATGACCCTAACCCGCTCAAAAACCTGCTGGAAGTCGACCCAATATTCTGCATGCTGTGTGTGTGTGTTCCTTGATGCAATAGGACTCCTAACCCAACTAGGACTCTTCCAGCCGAGCCACCACCGAGCCCACCTATCCCTAACCGTCCCTAGACCAAGCCCAGCCCCAGCCCAGACCAGTCCAGCCCCCAAAACCCCAAGCCCGAAGCACCTGAACCAGGCATCAACCTGCGCGTTCATGTGCTGCCGTATGGTTCCCTAGTTTTAGTCGAGCCAGAAGCGAGCCCACCACTCCAGCCCATAGCCCGACCCCTTCCCATCATCCTAGGACCCTAATGAACCACCTAGCCCAGCCCCAAACCGAGCCACCCCCTGGAAATCCCGAACAGCACCTGCGCGTGCCTTGGGGGAGAGTCCCACTTCATGTGGACTGTTCCCCAGGCCAAGGCTCGCGCCCTAGCCCTCCTAGGACCCTTCCTAGGACCTAACCATGATCCCTAGGACCCAACTACCCGACCTGGTCGCGCTCTTTTGCCCCATGCACACCCAACCGAAACTTGCACTTCAAAATTTCAAGCAAAACTTCGGCCCCTTATTCTGTTTCTATTCCTTTGGTTTCAGCCTTGTTTTCTTTATTATTTAACATGTTTTTGGCTAAAAACCAACCCATATTAATACCCTATACATGGCAGCCCCTTAATCAAAATAAGAACATGAATTTGGAAGCAAAAATCACAAGTAATTCTCATGCATGTACATAGCTACGAAAATAACAATTTGTGTGTCATGTTTTCATTCAAAATATGCTTAAAAAATTACTATGGTGTGTTAGATGTTTAAAGAAAAGAATATGGCGTGCCTTTGCGTAATTTACGCACGAATTTACGTTGACGATTGCGAAGAACGGCGACAAGAAACCTATGCTGGATCCTCCTTGAACTTTCGAACTTTTCTCGTCAAAATATTATATTTGTGTATCGTGTATTATGATTGGGGAGAATTGGTGTGCGAATTATGAAAGTGGCGTGTGATAAGTGAGGGTTTGGGGTGGGTTTAGCTTATTTTATAGTTAATAATTCCTTAATTAAGCTTAGGCCCATTAAAGATAAATTTAGGCCCATTAATGGTTAATTAGAATTTAATTAAAATATTAAAATAGTTTTGGTAAAAATAGTTTGTGAATTAAATAGCCGGGTTGCAAAAAAGTTCGTATTTTTGTAAAAAACCAACACCGATAAAATTTACATCAGCACCTCACGTGGCTGAAAATGCGAGGGTAAAATATAACAGGTTTGTAAATGGTTTACATCCTGTTTTATATACATATGTTGTTTCTGGATTGCCTACCAGCTACGCAGAGGCAGTTGAACGAGTCAAGGCAGCCGAGGCTGGACTCCGGCGAGGAGGTCCACAGTATACTCCTCCACCACCGGTGTCAGCTCAGCAGCCTACTTTGCGACCGAGGGGTAAGAAGTTCAAGAAGACTGGCTCTGCTTCTTCGTCTTCTTCGAGTTCGAGTGGATCACAGCGAGGGAGTCCTGTGATTGCTCCCTACTGTAGTCATTGTGGAGGCAAACATACTATCGAGCAGTGTCGAGGTATGTCTGGTACTTGTTATCAATGTGGGCAGGAAGGCCATTTCTCTCGAGTATGTCCGAACAGGGGTACGACTTCTGCTCAACCCCAGCCAGGATTTAGAGGTGGCCCTAGTATGACGAGACCTGTTGTTCCTGTTCCATCTTTTCAGCAGTCGAGTGTCCCACGATATCGAGGACCGGGTGGTCAGAGTGCCCAAGTTCCTCCTCAAGTGAGAGTGTATGCCATGACTGAGGATCAGGCGAGAGAAGCTCCTGGAGGTGTGATTGCAGGTATTTGCACGCTTTGCGATTATCCTGCACGTGTTTTATTTGATACATGAGCATCTCATTCATTCATATCTCATGCATTTGTTGCATCTTACGATATTGAGTGTACCCCGTTGTATGATACTTTGTCGATAGCCACGCCAGCAGGGAAGATTATTTTGTCTGAGAAAGTTGTGCATAATTGTGTATTGATATATGAGGATAATGTGGTATTTCTGAATCTGATTGTCCTCCCTATGCACGACTTTGATTGTATTGTTGGCATGGATATATTGATGACAAATCGAGCTACTGTTGATTGTTGTCATGGAGTAGTTCGATTTCGACCTATTGATGGACCCAAGTGGAATTTTTATGGCAAGGGTTCCCAAGCCAAAATTCCATTGGTATCTTCCTTGGAAATGTCTCGATTGTTGACTAGCGGAGATGAGGGTTATCTTATCTACGCTATTGATATTTCGAAGAAGGAGTCTTCTTTATCTGAGATTCCTGTTGCGAAAGAGTTTCCGGATGTATTTCCCGATGAGATTCCTGATTTTCCTCCTCATCGAGAAGTTGAGTTTAGTATTGATCTTGTGCCGGAGACTGCGCCTATTTCTAAAGCTCCTTATCGCATGGCACCCCTGGAATTGAAAGAATTGAAAGAACAATTACAGGATCTTCTCGATAAGGGATATATTCGACCGAGTGTATCACCTTGGGGAGCTCCAGTTTTATTTGTTCGAAAGAAAGATGGTATGATGCGAATGTGTATCGACTATAGGCAACTGAATCGGGCTACTGTGAAAAACAAGTACCCACTTCCGCGTATTGATGATTTATTTGATCAGCTTCAGGGTACTTCTGTATACTCGAAGATTGATCTTCGTTCTGGGTATCATCAAGTACGAGTTCGAGACGAAGATGTACCTAAAACTGCTTTCCGTACGAGGTATGGCCATTATGAATTCCTGGTTATGGCTTTTGGTCTTACGAATGCTCCTGCTATCTTTATGGATTTAATGAATCGTGTCTTCCGTGATTATCTGGACCGATTCGTTATTGTTTTTATTGATGATATTCTTGTATATTCGAAATCGAAAAAGGAGCATGCTGAACATCTGAGACTGGTACTTCAAACTCTTCGTACTAGTCATTTATATGCTAAATTGTCCAAATGCGAATTCTGGATGGACAAAGTGGTATTTTTGGGCCACGTCATTTCGAGACATGGCATATCTGTTGATCCTTCGAAGTTCGAAGCTGTATTGAATTTGCCAAGACCTACGAATGTTCCCGAGATCCGTAGATTCATGGGTTTAGCTGGATATTATCGTCGTTTTATTGAAGGATTTTCGAAGATAGCTAAACCTATTACTCAACTGACACAGAAGAATCAGAGATTCATTTGGTCAGATGAATGTGAAGCTAGTTTTCTTGAATTGAAGACGAGATTAACCACAGCACCTGTGCTTACTATTCCCTCAGGTACCGGAGGATTTGTGGTGTGTACAGATGCGTCTGGTAAAGGTTTGGGTTGTGTTCTGATGCAACATGACAAGGTGGTTGCTTATGCGTCTCGTCAATTGAAATCTCATGAAACTCGTTATCCTGTTCATGATCTTGAATTGGTCGCCATTGTGTTCGCTTTGAAGATTTGGCGCCATTATTTGTACGGAGAAAAGTTTGTTATCTATTCGGACCATAAAAGTCTGAAGTATCTCTTTTCTCAATCTGATTTGAATATGAGGCAATGCAGGTGGATGGATCTCCTGAAGGATTTTGATTGTGAGATTCAATATCACCCGGGATCGGTGAATGTTACTGCGGATGCCTTGAGCCGGAAAGTTTATGATTCTATTTTAGCTTCTGTCAGTGTCGCCAAGGTACATGAGGACATATGTACTTCTGGCTGGACTTTTCACTTGAATTGGAATTCTGTCACTGTCTCAGCATTGCAAATTGAGCCGAATCTGATATCGAAGATACGAAAGGCCCAACGAAGCGATGCTCATATCCAAAAGTCGAAAGAACTTGTATCTGCAGGACATCAGTCTGGATTCCAGATTTCATCTGATGGTTCTTTACGACTTAATGGTCGGCTGGTAGTTCCTGATGATTCTGATTTGAAATCTACCCTTCTGCGAGAAGCACATTGTAGCAAATACAGTATTCACCCTGGAGGCCGAAAGATGTATTTGACATTGAGACCTCAATTCTGGTGGAAACGTATGAAGAAGGACATTGCTGAATTTATTTCTAAATGTCTTGTCTGCCAGCAAGTGAAAGCCGAGAAAATGAAACCGGGTGGATTGCTCCATAGTCTTGAAATCCCGAAATGGAATTGGGAACATATTGCTATGGATTTTGTGACTCATTTACCTCGTTCGCCCAAGGGCTGTGATGCTATTTGGGTGATTATTGATCGGCTTTCGAAATCTGCGCATTTCATTCCGTATGAGCGGGCTTATCCTTATAAGAGAATGGCCCGTTTATACATCGAGAATGTTGTGAGACTGCACGGTGTGCCAGTCTCCATTGTATCTGATCGTGATCCCAGATTTGCTTCTAAATTCTGGGGTAGTTTTCAGGAAGCGATGGGTACGCGTTTGGCTATGAGTACTGCTTATCACCCTCAAACTGATGGCCAGACTGAGCGTACGATTCAAACTCTAGAGGATATGTTACGTGCGATTGTGATGGATTTTAGAATGGGATGGCAAGATGCCTTGCCATTGGTTGAATTTTCTTATAATAATAGCTTTCAGACGAGTATCGGTATGGCACCGTTTGAAGCTCTATATGGGAGACGATGTAGATCACCGTTATTCTGGGATGAAATTGGTGAGAAACAATTGACTGGACCTGAAATGATACAGGAAATGAACGATAAGGTTCAGCTGATTCGGCAGCGGATGCAAGCTGCTCAGGATCGTCAAACGAGTTATGCGAATAAACAAAGACGACCCTTGGAATTCCAGAAAGGTGACAGAGTGTTTTTGAAGATATCTCCCTTTAGAGGCACTGTTCGATTCGGCATGCGAGGAAAGTTATCTCCTCGTTATGTTGGTCCATACGAGATTCTGGATCGAGTTGGTGATCTTGCGTATCGATTGGCATTGCCACCAGCTTTATCTGCCATTCACGATGTGTTTCATGTTTCCATGTTGAGGAAATATGAACCGGATCCATCACATATACTTGCACCGGATGAGGTTGAACTTGATCCTTCTCTTTCCTATGTTGAACAACCTGTTCGTATAATGGATCGAAAGGAAAAGATATTGAGAAACAAATCGATTCCTCTAGTTCGAGTGCAATGGACAAGACATGGTGTTGAAGAATCAACGTGGGAGTTGGAAAGCAAGATGCGAGAATCATATCCGCATTTATTTGATACTCATCCATCTGTTCCATTGTATTCGATGTATTCTGATCCTTTTACTGATTTTAGTTTTGATATGTACTATAACTGGTGACATATATATGTTTGCCAATGTTATGTATATAGAGATGTTTGAGATTTCGAGGACGAAATCTTTTAAGAGGGGGAGAAATGTGAGACCCCGAGACTAAAATAGCTTTGATGGCATTTTGGTAAATAAGTTGAAAAATATTCAATTTATTTTGATGGCATTTTCGTAGATAAGTTGAAAAATAATGAATTAATTTTAAGGGCAAAATGGTAAATAGTGACATATCTTTTTCATATGAAGCCCAAATGATTTGAGATTTGGATATGACCTAGAAAACTCAAAGATATGGAAGTTTCATGTTTTGAGTTTTGGAAAATTGGATCGTTTGACTGGTCCAAAGACGTATACCGGCGATAAAATTTTAAATAGTATATATTATATTATATTATTTTATTAATATAATATAATATAATATTAAAAAAATAAAAAAAAATAAAAAAAAGAGATAAACTTTACACTTACGTTGAAAGAATATTCATTCTTTCAATTTCCAACATACAGGAACGAGAGAGGCGAGAGAAATAGGAGAAGAGGGTTTTCGAATTTTCTTTTAGATCGTGAGACTTATCGGTTTATCCAATCGACGAACCGACTTCAGATCTGGGATCGTTGACACGAGGTATAAATTTCATAGTTTTGGTGATGTTTGAAATTCGTCGATTTTTGGAATAAATCCGATAAATTGTTAAATCATACTGGAGTTGAAGATTGTTGAATAGTGTATGATTTTAACGAATAAGAGATTATTATAGTGATGTTATTTTGAATTATTCCTAATTTATTATAATTAGAGAATTTTAATAATTGGATTGAGATTGAAAAATTATGTGTCGGTTATATATGCGGTAGAATAACCGACAATAAACTCGTATTCGAAGTCGAAATTGAATTATGATATGATTATGATTTGATATGAATTTTTGAAGTTTCAAATGATATTTGAAAATCATATTAATGATTTTGGAGTATGTTATTGATTGGAATGAGTATGTTATTGATGTAGATAAAGTATTATACTGATATCTTCAAACTACATCAATTGGAACGAAGAATTGAGGTATGTTGCGACCGGGTAACATACGACAGGTATCTGTATTATATGATATATGTCGGTTTGATTGGATTGATTGGATTGAATACGTGTCTATGTGCCTATTTGATGATTTGATGTGGCATACATGACATGGAGATTGGAGTATCGATGTATAAAATAAATGTTTTGTTAACACACGTCATTTTATGCATACATCGATACATGACATGCACGTTGAGCTATGATCCTTGGATACCTAGATATGATTGGATTGGATTCCGGGGTTTGTGAACACAATCGCTATGCCGGTATTATATGACCCGTAAAGCATAGACAATTGTGGCCCCATATGATTGGATATGAGATGTGGGATTGATGGCGCTTCGTCGACGCTATCATATGTGTATTCCCATATCGGCCGGTGTGCCAGCTCGAGCATTGATTTGATTTGATAGCGATTCGATTGATTCTGACATGTGCTTAGTGGATGGGCATTTGACCTGATACCTCCACGACATACATGCATTGCATACCATATATCATTGTTTAGATACTTGTGGTATATATGATTGGTTGTTCCATACGGAGCTTTGCTCACCCCCAAGGGGGGCTGTTGTTGTCTTTGTGTGTGGACAATGGCAGGTACTCCAGGATATCAGGAGACCGGAGAGGGTACTTCTGGTGGGAGCCACAGCTTGGGCTGAGGTTTTATGTTTATGTCTGATTCCCAGTATATATGTATATGTATCTATATACCGGGGCATGTCCCGAGGATATGAGATGTTTGTATGTGATTGATTACGTGTGGGCGTATTTATGATTTGAATTTAGATACTATTTTTAGTATTTAAATATCAGAAGAGATATTTTGGGCTCATTGTAAAGAAATTTTAAACTCGTTTTCCGCTGTGATTAATTAACCCTAATCAGATTGTGTTGTAATAACGATTAGGCGCTAAGGGCCCCACAGATTTTGTGGGGATAGAGCTTTGCACGTGAGTCATTATGATGATAGGCGATGTGAGGAGAATAGAGGAGTAGGACGAAGAGGTGAACGTGATGTGCATAGGGAGATTTTGACACCCAATTGGCGGACGAGATTGAAAGAGAAAATGATTGCTAGGCCAATAAAGGAGTCAAAACGTGAAGTTGATTGGGCTAGGAGAGTCAAGGAGAGTGGAGCATCACACCTGGTAACAGGTGATGATAGAAGGTGCAAATCGAGTGGTAGGCAGGGAAGTGACTCGTGGAAGGAGTTATTGACAATCGCACGAAGGTCGAGTGAAGAGAAGTTGGTTTTTAAGCGTGGGTATCAAGGTACATCTAAAATTTCAAATGTTAGTAATTATGATATTCAATGTGTTTGGTGTCTAGAGTTTGGACATTATATTAGCCAATGTCCAAATGAGGAGATGAATGTACTGGATTCTAGAGTTGAATGTGAATCTAAGGATGCAGTCGAATGTGGAGTTGAAGTGAGCATTGATATTGAACCTAAAGTGGAGGTTGAGATAATTGAAGAGGTTGGTACTCCATTGATTTCTAAACTTGAACATGAAGTTGAGGTTGTATTGAAACATGAATTTGAGTTGGTGATTAATAGAGTTGAAGATGATGTTATTCCACTAGCTAGTGAGTTGGATGTTGTTGAACAGTATATAGTGAAATCTGAATCTCAAGTTGAGGCCATAGTTGAACTTGAATCTGAAGTTGAAGCTAGGGTGGATAATGATAGTATTCCACTATTTGATGATACAAGTATTGTTGAACAAGACAATGTGGAAAGTGAATTATTAGTTGGTGAAGAAATGCCTATTTTGTCTACTATGGAGGAGGAGAGTATGCAAGGAGAAATTGTTTTGCATAAATTTGTTGAGGAACAAAATGTTTCATTGGTTCAATTGAATCCAATTGTTCTTGAGGATCAATTGAAATTTATTCTCGAAATGAGCAAAAAGAAATTAATATGGTCGAAAGAATGAGTGAACAAAAGAGTGAGATGGCCATAGAAAAGAAACAAGAGAGAAAAGAAAAAGAACAAGAGGCCAAAGAAAAAGAAAACGAAAAGAAATATAATTTGAAGGCCCAAAAGAGTAAAAAGAGTGAGGTTGAAACTTATGTATTTTTGAATAAACCCCTTAAAGTACCTTTGTACAAAGAGGTTTATTATCATTGTGATGATATAGCCGGTTCAATCCCGAGCATTGTTAATTCTTCTTTCCAGGATTCTGGTAGTATGATGATGAGGAGGCGAGCAAAGGCTGATGATGTGAGAATGCATTGGGACGACCCATATGATGTCAAGAAAAATCACCGTGAGGTAAGGGTAGTTACCACTGAAACAACTGGAAGGTATGATTTGTTTGCTTACCTTACTTTTGTGTCGTTTTGTTTTCAAGAATGTGTAGAGCGAGTTGCAAAGTTGGTGGTTAAGGGGTCGGATGTAAATTTATGCTTATTCCTTGATTGTTATGAATTTGAAACCATGGATGAATTGCATGTACCTACTTTGAATTTTGATATCTCACGATTTACAAAGTTGATGGGGTTTGTTTACTACAATGGTTTGTATGCATTAGACTTAAATCCATGTGTTGTGTTAAAGGATTGCATGAATGGTACATTGGATATGTTATATTTCCATGATTTATATTTGATTGGTGATGGTTGTCAAGATTACATGGATAATATATTTAGTGAGCATGATTTATGTTTGTTTGATGGTTTTGAGATGTGCAAGGATGAACATGATTATTTATTTGCTGAATACTTATTTAAAGAAAATAAATTTTTCATCCTACATCCATTGCATGAGTTGTTTCTTAATATTAAGGCACATGACATTTATTTGATTGGTAGCCATGAAGTAACTAGAGCCATCTGAATCATATTCAATTCTGACAATATCATAAATTCAAATCTTGTCTAAACGTAACAAAACTTACGTCCAGTTGTAGCCTACGCCGATAGGAACTCGGTACTGAAGTCGGATTTAGATTCTGATAACCAGAGCACTCGCAACCCAAATCAGAAATCAAACTTGCGCTCCCTCGTTTCCTTCTTCTTTTCCCTTTCTGAATAATTGAGATACATATGTATATATATATATACACGTTGCCTTCAATAGACCAAGTGGCAATTTGAGAATCTGCATGCCGCGCGCATATGCGCAACGCTTTCCGCGCATATGCGCCCATGGCTCGGGACGCTACGCGCATATGCGCGCAGTCCGTCCGCGCATGTGCGCGCATGCCTCGGCCACCTCCGCGCATGTGAGCGACTTCATCCGCGCATGTGCGCGAAAGGTTCTGCCAATCTCGCGCAAGACTCGCGCACCTCCACGCGCATGTGCGCCCTCTCACTTCTTGCATACAAATTTCACACCTTTATCATGTGTCCTAGTCCGATCCGTTCCGTCTATAATCATCTCGATTAATTCTATAAATCATTTCAGATTAATCTCAATTTACAGTAATCATATCCAAATCATTTCAGATTACGGTAATTAAATTCTCGGGCATTACATTTCTCCCCCTCTTAGATCGGAGTTCGTCCTCGAACTCACCAACAATCAATTCAAGTCTAACAAAAGAAATGCGTAACAGAGTTTAACATCCAAACTCGTCGCACTAACATCATTTTGAGGTATCTTTCTTTAATCAGTCTCTGATTCTACTCTGAAATCAGAATTCACCAAGTAACTCGGTCGGATAACACTGGCTATACAACATCTGTATATGCTACTCTGTAATCCATAACAAATCAATACCACCTGTAATTGTTATCCTATATGTTTCTTCCAATCAAAGACGTATTCTATCTTTGATTTCCAATACCAATTGTCATCATCTGACATTGGTTTCCTAAATCTATCTATTCTGAACTATCTTGATAACTATTGTCATACAGTACCTCAAACAGTGACAATAGATCATAACAACTAGTACTAACATCCAGTACTAAAGCTCTACCAATATCTGTCAAAATCCGAATAATACACTCTGACTATCTGTCAATCTGTGAATAATTTGCACAAGAGAGCTTATGATATACTCCATCACAAGTACAACTCCATCAAAATCACAATCTGATATCATCAAATTCTTACATTCTCGTCAATCTGACTATTTCTTTGACATTGATCTATGCCATCTGGTTCTGTTTGTACGTAATCTGGTACAAACTGATAGATATAGATTGAGTAATCTGTCAATCATAATCATATCATATCATAATCTAAAGAAAATGGCGGTAATTTCATTACGAAAGCCATAGAAATGTACTCCCATTTCTATTCAGAACTATACAAAATCTGTAATAATCTTCTAATTTCTATCTTTTTGTCTTCTTCTGTTAGCAATTCAGACTTGTCAGTACAATTTCTGCCAACATTTCTGTACAAATTCTGTGACAACTAATCTGATCTGTCTATATCACCACTATCTGTTCGAATAACGCACATTCACAACTATCTGAATGAAAACTGAATCCATAACAGTTCGGTTCTGACGTTATCTGTGAATTCAGATTCGAACCATCCTGTATAAACAATTCAGTTAATAACATAAAATAAAAAAGAAATACCTACCTGGTATTCGGCTCTGACTATCAATATCAAATTCTGTAACCAATTCTGAAACTTTCTGATATCATAACATAATCAGTCCCATATAACACAAAATCAAATATCTGTTATTCTGACTGATGCTCTGTTCTGATTATTACAAACAAATTCTGAACATTCTGATCACATGTCTGACTGTTTACACTAATCTGTATCGAACACTGATTCACAATAACAGGAATATTACATCAGATTCAGAATAGAAAGAACCGATACAGATCTAGTACTCATCAAACAAACATTACGGCAACCCTGATGATTCTGACTACTGATAAATCTTCACAGCGCCTAAATCATCTGCCATATCTCATCTGCAAATAGACTATGCTCTCAACCAATATCAGATGTCTCAATTACTGATTTAGAGCAAGCACAATACGCAAGCAGATATAACATAATAAGGAGATCAGAGAATAAGAAAATCTGTAAAACTTAGCAATTCTGACTTTCTGACATTTTTGCTAATTCTGATATATCTGTTACCTGTGTCGTTTACAGTCGCTGATTCCTGTCTCAACCGTGCAAATAAATCGGTATACACACTGCAGATATCACCTATTCTGAATACAATCTGTTTTAATTATGATTCATACTCGAACAATTTCTTTATACAAGAATCATAATTCTGAAATCTGATCTAGGCAAACATCAGCTAACTTGTATAATATTGACCAATCTGTCAATACTAAACTCGATTTCAGTGGGTCTACTGAATACATAAGGATGCAATCTGCTCCTTTCTGTACTAATCGAGTCAGATACAATACAGATATCAAAGGAATTCTAAATCTAGAATCCTTATTGTGAAATCTCTACTCATCAGCCATATCTGGTCTGAATCTTGTACTTTCCTGACTGGAATTTATACTGGTTCTGTACTTGTTTAGCATATTAACATCAATAATGCGGTCGAATCAGAAGACACAAGTACATTATAATCTAACTCGATCTCATTCTTATCTTACTGTAGTATATAATATGTCACAGAAATCTCTGATATCCACAGTTCCTCAACAAGCTAGGAAATCAATACTACAGTACCACTAGACCCAACAGATACAACATATCTCCATACAACTCAGTCAAAGATATTCTTAACAAATGCATTAGTATATATCAATACATATGCAATAGAATCATAAAGAATAGTACCTGTTGTGAATTCTGGATCTGTGTTTGCAATTGAACTATGTTCCCTACAATCTTCGGGAACGCTTCTGGGGACAGACTTTAGCAAAGTGTCCCGGCTGTCCACAAATATTGCATCTACCAGTCACTCCCTGGCATTGCTCGGTGGGATGTCTCCCTCCGCAAGTACTGCAATATACTCCAGTATAACTCGGGCTAGAACCACTGGAGCTAGAGGAACCACTTCCCAACTTCTTGAATGACTTCTTTCGAGCTTTCAGCAAATCTTGCTTCCCACTCGTACTGCCGTGATCATATCGAAGAGGGCATTGCTGTGTCTGAAGTGGCTTCACGCACAACCTTGTCAATTGTCTAATCATACTCATCTCCGCTCTCTTTGCTCTACTCAAGATATCAGCAAAATGATAAGGTCGTTGCAAATTCATAAATGCAACTACCTCCGAATTCAACCCTCTGATGTACTGATTCACTACAGCTTCATCATTCCCAGCTAAATGAGGAGCAAAATGCAGTAGAGTAGAGAATTTAGCAATATATTGGTCAATATTCAGCTGCCCTTGGCTCAAATTCTCAAACTCTGCTTTCTTGTCCTCTCGGTACGAGACTGAGAAAAATCGTCGATAAAATTCAGTTCTGAATATTTCCCAGGAAATCACTGTACCTCTCTGTGCCCACATTCTTGTACTGGTAATCCACCAACTCCTGGCGGCTTCTCGTAACTGATAAGGCACCATTTTAACCCTCTGCTCATCTGTGCAGTCAAGTAAATCGAACAAGATTTCTATATCATCGAACCAGTTCTGACAATCTTCAGATGTCTCGGTACCATTCAGAACCGGCGGCTGTAATAACTCAAATTCTTTCATCTTTTCTTCTAACTGAGTTTCTGATACATCTCTCTGTTCAGACGAAGTACTACCCCTTTCTGGAAATCTCCGAGGCGGTATCTCTGAATATCAAACAAATCAATATACAATCTGTATAATCTGTCTCAGCCCTCCTCTGATCATATACCTCTGATTCAGACTCGGTTCTGATCCAGGCTTAGTAAGTACATGCTGCAATCAACTCAGATACAAACAATACGTAATAGGGAAGACAGTAAATCATGCTAGCACACATCATGCAAATCAACATTGACGTAAATCTCATGCTAGCAATCACATGCAAGGAAGAAAATTCAATCTACCCCGCTCATTCTCAGCTATCTCAGTCTGAAGAATCTATCAATTCTGACTATCTTAATCTAAAGGATCTATCGCTCTGATAATCTAAGTCTAAAGGAACTATCAGCTCTGATACCACCGGTTGTGGGGACCCGGACGCTAATCATCTTCTTAATCATCTTTTTGGGATTTAATTATCAATTAAGATAAAACAGGGTCTAAAAATTTTTCTTTTTAAATTATAACTGCGAAAGGTAATGGACTCTAAATACTATACATGTCTGTATATAAAAATACAAATTCAGTATTAAAATACAATAATGTACAACCTTCTAATCTAAGGTTCACTACTAAAATTCTAGTAGTAAAGTCCAATCTACTGTAAGTCCGGAATCACCACGCTAAACTCGTCTTCTCTCGTCATCTTCTCGACCCTGATCCAGCCCCACCTGTTGTCATGCACACATACAAAACACGACAACAGCCGGATAACTCCGGTGAGAATAAATCCCAGTATAAAACATGGTAAGCATGTATATAAACAAACTAATTCATAAAACATGCAATCATGTGTAAACACAATATATTTCATAATCTATGAGATTAAGCATGCAACTCAAATCAGATAAACATGCATATAAAAAATCTAAATCATAAAACATGCTAGCACAACTGAAAGCAATAACGATGGGTTCCATGATCTAGGAGCCACATCCATATAAGCATGAAGTCCTAATCAAATCATGTCTAGACTTGACTCGATCTATAACTCTAGGGATCCCGTAATGAATAAGACGTCAATGGCTGTTACCTACTCAACCGATCGTGGTAACTGTACGTCTTATTCCTAGACTTCGGCCATGGCTGTATCGTGGTGCTACAATAGGACAATGTCTGCTCCTATGTACGATACACCGAACGTCTAGAAGTCTGACAATGACTGTCAAGACTTTCCTATCTTAACTGCAATGAATAACAATCTGTAAACAAAGCATAATCATATTCATAACTGAATATCACAATTATTTTACATGCTTGAATACAATTCTATAATCAAAGCATAATCAGGTAACAATATAAACAATAATCTAGTATGTGATTTTATTGGGAAACTCAAATTAATCTAATTTGAGTTATGCTTCCCGAATATCACATGAATTATACCTTTATCGTCTCGGTCTGACGAAGACGATGACCTGTATTCAACTCTGTCCATCCCGAATCTGAAATGACAATATCGAATACTCTGTATCAATGAATAACTCAAAATACAATATGTTCTAATCAATACTCAACTCAGTACATATCTGATCAATATCTGAATAGGATACAATTCATTTCATATCATAGACATCCCAATATAATCGAAATCATATCTGAATCTGATTACTCCAAAACAACTGATGTTTCGACGGCATAACAATACAGTCTGAATAACCCCGTCAGTTCTGAACATCACACTATAATACTGGAACTCATAATCAATACCGGTATAACTCATAATCTCAACGATAACATCAATCTGATATTGAATCTCAGTCAAATCAACTCCAAAAATCATAACAATTACAGAAACAATCTGTTCTTTAATCTGACTTCAATTATACAATGTCTACTGTAGCAGAAACATCATATCTGAATCATATTCAATTCTGACAATATCATAAATTCAAATCTTGTCTAAACGTAACAAAACTTACGTCCAGTTGTAGCCTACGCCGATAGGAACTCGGCACTGAAGTCGGATTTAGATTCTGATAACCAGAGCACTCGCAACCCAAATCAGAAATCAAACTTGCGCTCCCTCGTTTCCTTCTTCTTTTCCCTTTCTGAATAATTGAGATACATATGTATATACATATGCGCCCATGGCTCGGGACGCTACGCGCATATGCGCGCAGTCCGTCCGCGCATGTGCGCGCATGCCTCGGCCACCTCCGCGCATGTGCGCGACTTCATCCGCGCATGTGCGCGAAAGGTTCTGCCAGTCTCGCGCAAGACTCGCGCACCTCCACGCGCATGTGCTCCCTCTCACTTCTTGCACACACATTTCACACCTTTATCATGTGTCCTAGTCCGATCCGTTCCGTCTATAATCATCTCGATTAATTCTATAAATCATTTCAGATTAATCTCAATTTACAGTAATCATATCCAAATCATTTCAGATTACGGTAATTAAATTCTCGGGCATTACAAATTCCGTAAGCTTCGGCTATCGGTAGTATCATGTATGGGATGATATCTACACGTCCTGATGTGGCATTTGCACTAAGTGTAGTGAGTAGATATCAATCCAACCCTGGTCTTCCACACTGGAAAGCTGTGAAAGACATCCTCAAGTATTTGAGAAGGACAAATAAGTTGTTTTTGGTCTATGGGGGTGGAGAACTAAAATTGGAAGGCTATACCGACTCTAGATTCCAAAGCGATGTTGATGACTCGAAGTCAACCTCCAGATTCATATTCATGCTCAATGGTGGCGCTGTCTCTTGGAAGAGTTCCAAGCAAGACAGTACTGCGGATTCCACCACTGAGGCAGAATACATTGCTGCATCGGCTGCAGCAAAGGAGGCTGTTTGGATTAGGAATTTCGTCCAAGAGTTGGGCGTCATTCCAAATGAAGTTGCTCCTATCCCGGTGATGTGCGACAACACGGGAGCCATAGCTCAGGCGAAGGAGCCAAGGTCTCATCAGAAGTCCAAACACGTATTGAGAAAGTACCACATCCTCAGAGAGATCGTGGAAAGAGGAGATGTCGTGATTGACAAAGTCGGCTCCGCAGATAATGTTGCTGATCCACTAACTAAGCCTTTACCAGGACCATCGTTCGAGAAGCATCGCGAATCAATGGGTCTGAAGTATATGGGTAGTTGGCTCTAGTGCAAGTGGGAGATTGTTAGAGTAGGTGCACGTCGAGCCAAGTGTTGGCCGACTGTTCACGATGAAACTCTTTGTATAAACGATCTTTATTTTAATAATATTTGAATTTATTAATTTGGCGCATCTTTATCTTTATACCCATGCTAGTTGCATAGATAAAGTCCTTGAATATACAAATAGTAGAAAGAATATGAGATGCTCATATGATGAGTATCATGAAACTCATATTTGGAATACTGTATATTCTATACCGTTCCTAGTCGATTCAGCCGCCACTAAGAAGGATAAAGGCCGCTCGAGTTAGAGACTAGTATCTGCGATGTGAGTACCATGTTTCATTGGTAGGGGACATTGTGATGTCCGAACATGCAGATAGGTGCTCCTTGTAGTCGGGGACAACATTGAGACTCTATGGTTGTACAAGTGGTTCTCACTTATCGAGTGGTTCTCACTTATCGAGTGGAAAAGGTTGTGCATGAAGCCACTTCAACCCTCCATAACAGGACAACAACCCTCCATAAAAGGACAACAACCCTCCATAAAAGGACTTTCCAAGTGGTTCTCACTTATCGAGTGGAAAAGTCCTGGTTTATGGTTGTACAGAATTAGTCCTTATGACCCGGGACAACATTGAGACTCTATGTGCTAGAATTACACTTTGACTTATTTACCGACTCTCATTGGGTCATCAGGTGGCAAGGTTGGGTGTTCTGTCGAAACACATAGGAGTCGATGCATTGTAGTCGGGGATTCACCGCTTACCTACGGGTATGGATAACCTATGTGTTTTTCATGTATGTGTGGGTTGAAATCTCTGATCAGAATATGGTGGTAATTATGAAAGGGGTTTCATAGATTACACCATCGATGCAACCACAACATGACACATAGTATCGATTCATTGACAACTCTCGATAAACCAATAGTTGTCGAATCGATCGGGATATATGAGTTGAAGGGACCGTACTGTACGCTAACCATAATTGAATGGTTCTTGCAGGCACTATCATGTGATACCTAGGGAATCACGTAAGCGATGCTGCTAGGCGTTTAACGTGATTGGTTGGGTACTATCAGACTTGAGTTCTGACGTTCTTACTATCAAGGAGTTGATAAGTAAGAATGGAGCAATTGGGGTATGCTCGAATAAGGACATGTTTAGTCCGAATCACATAGAGATGTGATCCCACGGCTAGTTGTATCAATGAACCATTGAGGGCCACACAAGTACTGGTTTTGTAAATCCTGATGAGAAGTAAAATAGTTCAATGTGTTGAACGGCTTATAAATGTGTTTATAAGCGTAAAGAAAAATAGAAGTATGACTTCTAAGAGAGAAATATAAATTTTAATTTATGGAAGTGTTCCTAAGATTAAAATTTGGCCAAATAAATAGTGTAGTTGAAAATTGTGATTTTCATAAACATTATTGAGGACTAAATTAAATTAATTCAAGTGTTGAATTAATTAAACACTAGTGGACCTAGTAGAGTCTAAATAATTAAATTAATTCAAGTGTTGAATTAATTAAATAATATTGAGCCTTGTAGAGCTCAATTAAAATAATTATTTAACTAGTGGGACTTGAATAAATTCACTTAGTATTTAATTAATCTCAAATGTGTTTAAGATAATTAAAATTTAGTCCATGGTTTTTAATGTGTTAGAAACCATATTATATATACATGACATGCTAGGGTTTGCATGCTTGGGAGGTGAAGAGACTTTGAATACTTTTTAATAAAATAATGCATGGCATGGGGATCAACTTTTTCACTTTTCCCACACCCAAGTCTAGACTTCACTCCCTCATTCTCACCTTGTCTTGGCCGAAACCTCTCACCAATTTTCTCTCAAATTTTTCTTCATTTTGTTCTTCAAGAGTTGGAGAATAAAATCTTTTCATTGAAAAATCTTCTTGCTTTTCTAGTGCAAAGCAAGAAGGGATTTACATTGCTTGTGGTGGGCTTAATTTTTGGAGTTGGAGGAGGAGCTTGTAGATTGCCAACCTTCAAGAGCTAAAGTGTTTACACTTTAGTTGGAGCCACACATCAACCTCAAGGGGTTGATAGGTAAATCACTTCTAACACCCTATGTATGTATTATGGTGTTTGAATGTAAATATTGCACAAATATGGGGTGGCCGAAATTTTGCTCTAAAATTTAAAATTTTTGACTTCCGTTGCGCTTCCGGCCACCATAACCGGTCCGCTTTCAACATGGTACTCACATCGCAGATACTAGTCTCGAACTCGAGCGGCCTATATCCTTCTTAATGGCGGCTGAATCGACTAGGAACCGTTTAGAATATACAGTATTCCAAATATGAGTTTCATGATACTCATCATATGAGCATCTCATATTCTTTCTACTATTTGTATATTCAAGGGCTTTATCTATGCAACTAGCATGGGTATACAGATAAAGATTTGCCAAAATAATAATTTCAAATATTATTAAAATAAAGATTGCTTATACATAGAGTTTCATTGTGAATACTCGGCCAACACTTGGCTCGATGGGCACCTACTCTAACAATCTCCCACTTGCACCAGAACCAACTACCCATATGCTTCAAACCCATTGATTCGCGATGCTTGTCGAATAATGGTCCAGGTAAAGGCTTAGCTAGTGGATCAACAACATTATCTGAGGAGCCGACTATGTCAAAAGACACTTCTCTACTTTCCACAATCTCTCCGAGGATATGGTACTTTCTCAATACATGTTTGGATACATGTTTGGACTTCTGATGAGACCTTGGCTCCTTTGCTTGAGCTAAAGCTCCCGTGTTGTCACACAACACCGGGACAGGAGCAACTCCATTAGGAATGACGTCCAACTCTTAGACGAAATTCCTTATCCAAACAGCCTCCCTTGCTGCATCTGATGCAGCAATGTATTCGGCCTCTGTGCTGGAATCCGCAGTATTGTCTTGCTTGGAACTCTTCCAAGAGACAGCAGCATCATAGAGCATGAATACAAACTTAGAGGTTGACTTCGAGTCATCAATATCGCTTTGGAAGCTAGAGTCGGTATAGCCTTCCAATTTCAGTTCTCCACCCCATAGACCAAGAACAATTTATTGGTCCTTCTCAACTCCTTGAGGATGTCTTTCACAGCTTTCCAATGTGGAAGACCGGGGTTCGATTGATATCTACTCACTACACTTAGTGTGAAAGCCACGTCAGGACGTGTAGATATCATCTCATACATGATGCTACCAATCGCAGATGCATAAGGAATGCTTGTCATCGCCGCTATCTCTGCATCAGTCTTGAAAGACAGACTTGGATGGGGACACGCCATGACGTATTGGTAGATGTCCTCTCTTGGACTTATCCATCGAGAACCGCTTCACGATGGTATCAATGTATGTGGACTGGGTGAGACCAAGCAATCTTTTCGATCTATCTCTATAGATCTGTATCCCAATACAAAAGATGCTTCACCCAAGTCCTGCATCGAGAACTTACTCGCTAATCATATCTTAGTTGATTGCAACATTCCTACATCATTCCCAATGAGTAGAATGTCATCAACATAAAGCATCAGGAATTTCACAACACTCCCACTGACCTTCTTATACACACAGGGTTCCTCAGGATTCTTAGTAAATCAAACTCTTTGATTTTACTTTCGAATCTAAGGTTCCAACTCCCAGATGCCTTCTTTAGACCATAAATAGATTTCTGAAGTTTGCATACCATATGCTCACTTCCGACAGATGTAAACCCTTCAGGTTTGAGACATGTAAATCACTTTCTTAATATCCCCATTAAGAAAGGCTGTCTTGACATCCATCTGCCATATCTCATAGTCATACTATGCAGCTATGGCTAGCAAAATCCTTATGGACTTGAACATCGCAATTGGTGAAAAGGTTTCCTCAAAGTCAACTCCTTGTCTTTGAGTATATCCTTTTGCCACCAATCGCGCCTTGAAGGTCAATACCTTCCCATCCGCCCCAAGTCCCTATGGGAATCTTTCCCTCAGGTGGATCTATAAGATCCCACACTTGGTTCGGATGCATGGAATTCATCTCAGATTCCATAGCTTCAAGCCATTTGGATGAATCGGCATCAGATAACGCTTCCTTGAAGGTCCTTGGATCACATCCATGGTTAGGCTCAGCATGGCCCTCTTCAAGAAGCTGACCATACCTCATAGGTGGTCTCGAGACTTTCTCGGATCTTTTAGGAGCTTGTATCTCCTCTCTTGGATCTTCGGGTGTGGGTTCTATAATTGTGGGTGTCTCTCGAACCTTTTCGATTTCTATTATCTCCCATTTTCTATCCAATAGAAATTCCTTTTCCAAAAAGGTTGCATTCCTAGAATCAAACACTTTTGTTTCTTGGGGATGATAGAAATAATATCCAACTTAATTCCTTGGATATTCCACAAAGTAACATAAAATGGATCGACTATCCAATTTATCTCCCACTACCTGCTTCATAAGCAGGGCACCCCCATATTCTAAGATAAGAATATTTGGGAGGCTTACCCATCCATATCTCATATGGTGTCTGCCTTTGAATGGACATTTAATGGAATATCTTTTAATTTTAAGTTGTAGAGATCGTTTTCAAGTTCTCAAGTACCAATCAAACATTCATTCATGTAAATGTTGCAAACACCTTTGCAAAATAAACAAGAATATCCATTTTTATCACCATAGAAATGGAAACAATGTTTTTACAAAATTAGGTACAAACAAAACATCTCATAAAATTAACTTAAACTTTTGTTCCATAATAAGTAAACATCTTCAATAGCCTTGGCAGCAACTCTTGCTTCATTGCCCATCCTCTAGAAGGTCACACCTTCCTTAAGCATTCTACTTCTTCCCATCACCTGTAACCCATTACAGAGATGTGAGTCATAACCGGTATCTAATACCCAAGAAGTAGAGTTAATTGAAATGTTTACTTCAATTTAGAACATACCATTTCCAGAACTCTTCTGGGCCAGATATTCTTTGCAATTTCGCTTCCAATGTCCAAGCATCTTGCAGTGATGACAAACATCACTAGTCTTGTCAGCCCTAACTGGTGTGGCTGCCACAACGGGATTCAGAGATTGCCTCAACAAGGGCACGTTCTTCTTGGGACGTTGGAAAGAACGCTTCTTTCCATTCTCATGTGGATCAATCTTCGTACCAGATGAAGAACCCACATAAAGAACTAACTTCTCTTTCTTGATGGTGGATTCAAACGTAACAAGCATATTCACCAACTCCTCAAGGGTCGGCTCCATCTTGTTCATGTTGAAGTTCACCACAAAAGGATCAAATGAGCTAGGCAGCAATAAGAGCAACACGTCGGTGGTCAACTCCGAAGGCAAGATCAGATCCATGCCAACGAGCTTGTCCACGAGCCCGATCACCTTTAGGCCATGCTCATGGACCGAGGCCCCATCTCGCATGCGCAAAGTGATCAGCTCCTTGACGGTAGCATGCCTAAGAGGCCGAGTCTGCTCACCAAAGAGCTCCTTGATGTGCAAATGAATGTCAGCATAATTCTTTGCACCCTCAAAACGCCTCTGCAGCTCATCATTCATAGAAGTCAGCATATAACACCTGGCTATCAAGTCATGGTCACACCATTCCTTGTAAGCCTGCAATTCCTCAGGATTGCAGTCAGTCGGAGCCTCAACATGTAATGCCCGAGATTTAATTACGGTAATCAGATGTTGATTAATTGACATAATTGAGGTTATAGGAACTCAAATGACGAAGCCAGGCGTGGTGTATTTTACACCGAGATGTTCGACCTAACATCTCAACATGTTAGTTTGAGATTATTGATTTTGAGTGGACATGATTATAACCAGGTTATTTTAAGATCAAATTGAGATAATAATAGTGTTGGGCGAAAGTGACTCGCCCGGGCGGACGTTTTTGACCGCCCGAGCGAGAGTGCCTAGGAGAAGAGGGCCGAGAGTCACTCGCCAGGGCGGATGTTTTTGACCGCCCGAGCGAGGCTGCTGGAATGGGCGAGGGCCGAGAATTACTCGCCCGGGCGGCAACTTTTGACCGCCCTAGCGAGTAACGTGTAGCTTGAAAGGCGAGCCACTTGGCCTATTGCATGTTCGTGTGTGTATATATATATATATATATATATATATATATATACATGCATATCAGAAACGAATTTTCAGAAAGGAAAAAGAGAGAATCGAGGAACCGAGGGCAGATTTGGAAATTGTGAACGATCCGCCCGTCTGTTTTTGAATCTGACTTCGGTATCGTGTTCCTAGCGACGACAGCTACAATTGTACGTAAGTTTTGTTACGTTTAGACAAGATTTGAATTTATGATATTGTCAGAATTGAATACGAATCAGATATGGTGTTTCTGCTACCGTAGACATTATAGAATTGAAGTCAGATTAAAGAACAGATCGTTTCTGTAATTGTTATGATTTTTGAAAGATAGTAACTGAGATTCTATATCAGAATTGTGTTAGTATTCAGATTATGAGTTATATTGACACCGATTATGAGTTCCAGTATTATATTTGTGATGTTCAGATTGACGGGGTTACAAGACTGTGTTAGTATGCCGTTGAAACATCAGTTGATTTAGATTGATCAGATTCAGTAATGATTTAGATTTCATCGTGATATCGTTGATATGAATCAGATTACGTATTGTCCAGATATTGATCAGATTATGTACTGAGTTGAGTATTGGTCAGAACAGATTGTGTATTGAGTTATTCACTGACACAGCGTATTCGATATTGTCATTTCAGATTTGATATGGACAGAGTTGAATACCAGACTTCGTCTTCGTCAGACCGGGACGAAAAAGGTATAATTCATGTGATATTCGGGAAGCATAACTCAAATAAGATTAATTTGAGTTTCCCAATAAAATCACATACTAGATTATTGTTTATATTGTTACCTGATTATGCTTTGTTTACAGATTGTTATTCATTGCATTTAGGATAGGAAAGTCTTGACAGTCATTGACAGACTTCTAGACGTTCGGTGTATCTCAACTTAGGAGCAGGTATTACTCCTATTGCCAGCCGTTGATACAGCTCGAACCGAAGTCTAGGAATAAGACGTACGGTTACCACGATCGGTTGAGTAGGTGACAGCCAGTGACGTCTTATTCACACCGGGATCCCTAGAGTTATAGTTGAGTCGAGTCTAGACATGATTTGACTAGAACTGCATGCTTATATGAATGGGATTCATAGATTAAGGAACCCATTGTTATTGCCTTCAGTTATGATAGCATGTTTTATGATTTAGATTGTGTATGTGCATATTTATCTGATTGAGATGCATGTTTAGTTATATTAGATTTCATAGATCATGAAATCTATTACTATTGTTTTAATTTCTTCATGACAGCATGTTTCATGAATTATTATGTGTATATGCATGTTTACCATGTTTTATACTGGGATTTATTCTCACCGGAGTTATCCGGCTGTTGTCTTGTTTTGTATGTGTGCATGACAACAGGTGGGACTGGATCAGGGCCGAGATGACGATGAGAGAAGACGAGTTAGCGTGGTGATTCCGGACTTGTAGCAGACGTGGTTTATTACTTGAATTTAGTAATTGAACCTTAGACTTAGGTTGTACAGTATTGTACTTTTCTACTGAATTGTAGTTTTATACAGATATGTATATTATTTAGATGCCATTACCTTCGGCACTTGTATTTTAAAAAGAAAAATATTTAGACCCTGTTTATCAGAACTGATAATTAAATCCCAACGATGATTAAGAAGATGATTAGCGTCCGGGTCCCCACAACAGGTGGTATCAGAGCATTAGGTTCCAGAACAGTAGGTTCTAGAACAGTAGGTTCTAGAGCAGTAGATTCTGTAGACTGAGATAGAAGAGAATGAGCGGGGTAGATTGAATTTTCTTTCCTTGCATATGATTGCTAGCATGAGAATTATTTCAATGTTGACTTACATTGTGTGTGCTAGCATGATTTATTGTTTTCCCTATTACATGTTGTTTGTTATCTGAGTTGATTGCAGCATGTAATTGTTAAGCCTGGATCAAAACCGAGTCTGAATCAGAGGTATATGATCAGAGGAGGGCTGAGACAGATTGTATAGTGTATGTACTAATCGGTTTGATTATCAGATATACCGCCTCGGAGAATTCCAGAAAAGGATAGTACTTCGTCTGAACAGATAGATGCATCAGAAACTCCGATGGAAGTAAAGTTGGCAGAATTGCAGTTATTACAGCCGCCGGTTCTGAATGGTACCGAGACATCTGAAGATTGTCAGAACTGGTTTGATGATATAGAAATCTTGTTCGATTTACTTGACTGTACAAATGAACAGAGGGTTCAAATGGTGCCTTATCAGTTACGAGAAGCCGCCAGGAGTTGGTGGATTACCAGTAGAAGAATGTGGGCACAGAGAGGTACAGTGATGTCGTGGGAAATATTCAGAACTGAATTCTATCGAAGATTTTTCTCAGCTTCGTACCGAGAGGACAAGAAATTAGAGTTTGAGAACTTGAGCCAAGGGCCGCTGAATATTGACCAATATGTTACGAAATTCTCTACGCTACTGCATTTTGCTCCTCATTTGGCTGGAAATGACGAAGCTGTAGTGAATCAGTTCGTCAGAGGATTGAATTCAGAAATAGTTTCATTGATGAACATGCAGCAACCTTATCATTTTGCTGATGCTTTGAGTAAAGCAAGGAGGGCGGAGGCGAGTCTGATTAGACAATTGGGAAGATTGAGCATGAAGAAATCCCAGACACATCAATCCCCTCTCCGATTTGAACGTGGCAGTACGAGTGGAAAGCAAGAGTTGCTTAAAGCTCGAAAGAAACCGTTCAAGAAATTAGGAGGTGGTTCCTCTAGTTCCAGCGGTTCTAGCCCGAACTATACTGGGGTGTATTGCAGAACTTGTGGGGGAAGACATCCTACAGATCAATGCCAGGGAGTGACTGGTACTTGCCATATCTGCAAACAACAGGGATACTTTGCTAGAGTCTGTCCCCAGAAGGGTCCTCGAAGATTTTAGAGAGCAGAGTCATTGGTGGTAATGACAGAAGAACAGACTCAGAACAAGTCATCGGTACTACTCTTTTATGATTATATTGCATATGTATTGATATGTACTAATGCATTTTAATGAGTATCTGTGATTGAGTAGCATGGTGATATGCTATATTTGTGGGGTCTGTGTATACTGTAGTATTGATTCCTTGGTTGTTGAGGAATATGTTGATATCAGAGATTTCTGTGACATGTTATATACTACAGTAGAATGAACCGGGATTGGGCTAGATTATGATGTACTTGTGTTATATGATTTTGATCTCATTATTGACGTGTAATGCTACACAAGTACAGAGATATTGTAGAGATTGTCCCAGAAATGGTAAGATTCAGACCAGATCTGGCTGATAAACGGAGATTTTCCGATAAGGATTCTAGATTCAGAATTCCTTTAATAACTGTATTGTATAGGACTCGATTAGTACAGAAAGGAGCAGATTGCATCCTTATGTATTCAGTAGACCCACTGAAATCGAGCCTAGCATTGGCAGATTCGCCAATGATATATGTGGTGACTGATATTTGCCTAGATAAGATTTCAGATGTGTTGATATCAGAAAGGTAGATTTCAGAATTGAATCGATACCAGGTAATGGTTATACCTTAGAATTCAGTACAGAATGATATTGAAGAGTAATAGAAGGGTACAGATTGCTAACTCTTATGTTCGGAGATATTCTGATGATTTTATGCTTGTTATATCTATGATATTTGATATGTTAGCAACATCTGATTGATTAAATGGAATATTTGAAGATTTTATTGAATATTCAGAGAACAATGATTATTGTATACAGACATTAATCAGGTATGAATCATAATTGAAACAGATTTTATTCAGAATATGTGACATCTGCAGTTTGTATACTGAGTTATGTGCACAGTTGAGACAGAAATCAGCGACTGTAAACGACACAGGTAACAGATATATCAGAATTAGCAGGAATGTTAAAAAGTCAGAATTGCTGAGTTTTGCAGATTTTCTTATTCTCTTATTATGCTATATCTGTTTGCGTATTGTTATGGTTCTAAATCAGTATTTGAGACATCTTATATTATTTGGAAGCATATTCTATTTGCAGATGAGGTATGACAGTTGATCTGGGCGCTGTGAAGATTGATCAGTAGTCAGAATTATCAGTATTGCCAGAACTTGCTGTTTTATGAGTTTTCTTAAACTCACTAGATTGTATAGGTTGTTTTTTTTATTTCGAATCTGATTTGATATTACTGCTGTTTGGGTCAGTGTTTGATACAGATTCGTGTAAACAGTTCAGAAATGTGATCAGACTATTCAGACTTGTATTTTGACAAGATAATCAGAACAGAGTAACGCCTACAATAACAGATATGTGATTTGGTGGTTGTATCAGATTAATTCTATTGTGGTATCAGAATGTTTCAGAATTTTGTAACAGAATTGATATCTATAGTCAGAGCCGAATACCAGGTAGGTATTTCTCCCTTAATTTATGTTATTAACTGATTGGTTGGTACCGAATAGTTTGAATCAGCTATCACAAGTAGTGTCAGACATGCACAGTGATTGATTCAGTTTTCGTTCGGATAGCAGACAGTGTTGCTATGGACAGATTAAATCAGTTATAACAGAATGGGTACGGAAATGTTGGCAGAAATTGTACTGATATGTCTGAATTACTAACAGAATAGGCAGAAAGATAGGAATCAGAAGATCTATTACAGAATTGTATATTTCTGAATAGGAATGGGAGAGCATTTCTATGGCTTTCGTAATGACATTACTGCCATTTTTTTTACAGATTGTGATATGATATGATTAAGATTGACAGATTGTTCAATCTATATCTATCAGTTTGTACCAGATTACGTACAAACAGAACTAGATGACATAGATCGATGTCAAAGAAAGGTTCAGATGGAACATAAAATTTAAGTAGATTATATCAGATTGTGATTTTGCTTGAATTGTATTCGTGATAGAGTATATCATGAATTCTCTCTTAGATTGTTTCACAGATTGACAGGCAGTCAGAATGTGTTATCCAGAGATTGGAAGATTTTGTACAGCTCTAGTGCTGGATGTTAGCACTAATTGATATAATTCAGTATTACTGTGTGACAATAGCTATCAGCTTATCAGAAGAGTAATGAGATAGTATAGACAAGACAGTATACGATGAGTACTACAGATTTCTTTTGAAGACAATTCGAAGGAAGATGCAGATAATTCAGAATAGACAGATTTAAGAAACCAACGTCGGATGATGACGATTGGTAGTTGAAGCTAAAGATTGTTTATGTCTTTGTTTGAGGTAAACAGATTTGTTAACAGCTGATGATACTGATATGTGATAAGCTATAGATTGGTTTATACGAATGTTGTATAGCCAGTATGATGAGATTGATTTTGTCAGAACTAGTTTGAGGGGTATTATGACATTATACTTCGTGAATTCTTATTCCAGACTGGAATCAGATATTTGAGTTTTGGTTTAAACTCTGTTACGCATTCTTCCGATATAACTGAATTGATTGTTTGTGAGTTCGAGGACGAACTCAGATCTAAGAGGGGGAGAAATGTAATGCCCGAGATTTAATTACGGTAATCAGATGTTGATTAATTGACATAATTGAGGTTATAGGAACTCAAATGACGAAGCCGGGCGTGGTGTATTTTACACCGAGATGTTCGACCTAACATCTCAACACGTTAGTTTGAGATTATTGATTTTGAGTGGACATGATTATAACCAGGTTATTTTAAGATCAAATTGAGATAATAATAGTGTTGGGCGAAAGTGACTCGCCCGGGCGGACGTTTTTGACCGCCCGAGCGAGAGTGCCTAGGAGAAGAGGGCCGAGAGTCACTCGCCAGGGCGGATGTTTTTGACCGCCCGAGCGAGGCTGCTGGAATGGGCGAGGGCCGAGAATTACTCGCCCGGGCGGCAACTTTTGACCGCCCTAGCGAGTAACGTGTAGCTTGAAAGGCGAGCCACTTGGCCTATTGCATGTTCGTGTGTATATATATATATATATATATATATATATATATATATATATATATATATATATACATGCATATCAGAAACGAATTTTCAGAAAGGAAAAAGAGAGAATCGAGGAACCGAGGGCAGATTTGGAAATTGTGAACGATCCGCCCGTCTGTTTTTGAATCTGACTTCGGTATCGTGTTCCTAGCGACGCCAGCTACAATTGGACGTAAGTTTTGTTACGTTTAGACAAGATTTGAATTTATGATATTGTCAGAATTGAATACGAATCAGATATGGTGTTTCTGCTACCGTAGACATTATAGAATTGAAGTCAGATTAAAGAACAGATCGTTTCTGTAATTGTTATGATTTTTGAAAGATAGTAACTGAGATTCTATATCAGAATTGTGTTAGTATTCAGATTATGAGTTATATTGACACCGATTATGAGTTCCAGTATTATATTTGTGATGTTCAGATTTACGGGGTTACAAGACTGTGTTAGTATGCCGTTGAAACATCAGTTGATTTAGATTGATCAGATTCAGTAATGATTTAGATTTCATCGTGATATCGTTGATATGAATCAGATTATGTATTGTCCAGATATTGATCAGATTATGTACTGAGTTGAGTATTGATCAGAACAGATTGTGTATTTAGTTATTCACTGACACAGCGTATTCGATATTGTCATTTCAGATTTGATATGGACAGAGTTGAATACCAGACTTCGTCTTCGTCAGACAGGGACGACAAAGGTATAATTCATGTGATATTCGGGAAGCATAACTCAAATAAGATTAATTTGAGTTTCCCAATAAAATCACATACTAGATTATTGTTTATATTGTTACCTGATTATGCTTTGATTATAGAATTGTATTCAAGCATGTAAGTGATATTCAGTTATGAATATGATTATGCTTTGTTTACAGATTGTTATTCATTGCATTTAGGATAGGAAAGTCTTGACAGTCATTGTCAGACTTCTAGACGTTCGGTGTATCTCAACTTAGGAGCAGGTATTACTCCTATTGCCAGCCGTTGATACAGCTCGAACCGAAGTCTAGGAATAAGACGTACGGTTACCACGATCGGTTGAGTAGGTAACAGGCATTGACGTCTTATTCATCACGGGATCCCTAGAGTTATAGTTGAGTCGAGTCTAGACATGATTTGACTAGAACTGTATTTTATATGAATGGGATTCATAGATTATGGAACCCATTGTTCTTGCCTTCAGTCATGATAGCATGTTTTATGATTTAGATTGTGTATGTGCATGTTTATCTGATTTGAGATGCATGTTTAGTTAGATTAGATTTCATAGATCATGAAATCTATTACTATTGTTTTAATTTCTTCATGACAGCATGTTTCATGAATTATTATGTGTATATGCATGTTTACCATGTTTTATACTGGGATTTATTCTCACCGGAGTTATCCGGCTGTTGTCTTGTTATGTATGTGTGCATGACAACAGGTGGGGCTGGATCAGGGTCGAGATGACGATGAGAGAAGACGAGTTAGCGTGGTGATTCCGGACTTGTAGCAGACGTGGTTTATTACTTGAATTTAGTCATTGAACCTTAGACTTAGGTTGTACAGTATTGTACTTTTCTACTGAATTGTAGTTTTATACAGATATGTATATTATTTAGATGCCATTACCTTCCGCACTTGTATTTTAAAAAGAAAAATTTTTAGACCCTGTTTATCAGAACTGATAATTAAATCCCAACGATGATTAAGAAGATGATTAGCGTCCGGGTCCCCACACAACAGGGGGCGACTCAGTCAGTGTATATGCTACCCTTTCCGAATTCAAGACGATTTTTAGGTTTCTTAGCTAAGTGAGGTAATTAGGTCCAGTTAATATGTGTTTGTCGAGTATTACGGATATCGGATTGCGAATCGAAGACATTGTCAATTTGTACTGAAAAGTAAAAACAGATAAATGTTGATGACTATTTTAAAATATTTAGTAAGATATGAAGTTTGGACTTTTACTTCATAAATATTTGCTCCCACTGTTTTGACATCTTTCACTACCCTCTAGTGAAAACGGGAAACTCCTTTCCTCAGTAGGTACGTAAGGTCCAATTAGCGAATTATGATCCCGAATAATATCAGCCAATCACAATTCCTAAAAGGTAGTTTCCAATTGCATCACAATGCAACCCTTTACGTAAACTTTTGTCTCACGTTTGATTAGGACCCAATAATATGACGTCGTTCATCTTCACGTGTCAAGCCTTACCCATCGATGTTGAACCTTAATGGACGGTCGCCATGAGTTCCCCCAATAATATGAGCCGAAATCATGGGAGTTCCACGTAGTTCACATCACCATGTCAATGGATGTCACAGCTTTCCGGCACCCAAAGCTCCCCCAATAATATGAGCCGAGCCCCGAGTACGGGTAGCGTTCATCATGCACCCATTGTCGATGGAAGACAAGGAAATTATAAACAAATTTATAATTCCCCTTTTCGGGCTTGATATTAATTTTGAATCTTATTCAAAATGAGGGTTTTTAATTTTGAAAGGTCTCATCATTAATTTTATTTTAAAAACTCGCCATGTTTGATCGTATGTTTGCCGGATTCATGCAACTTTGTTATTATCATAATAATAACGCACATACTCATTATTTATAACATATCATGCATATATTATAAACAGTAAACAAACAAGGATGATCAATCGCCCCAATACTAATGGCCCGTGTGAGCTAAACACGGGCCTAGGTCCAATCCTAGGGTAAATGCACGGGATGCAAATGCAACTATTACATTAGCTTCAAATATTTAAATGTCTTCAATCTTCATAATCATCATGACCACCATCTTCCAATCTTGATCATCCACTATACTAATATTTACAAATAAATATCCATGGCAAATAGGGATACATCTCATGGGGTGGGAACGGGCCATAAACCAAGCCCACTTTATAAATTGATAATTATTACAATCATTCAACACAAAATATCATAGCATACACCTAGCAAATTGGGCTTGGGCTTTTGATCATCTATCATGCATAATATCACATATCATACACCATCAATTAATTATCACAATAATTAATTGATCCAATATTATATATCTTGATCCAATCACTAACCGCCACGATTATAAACTAAATTAACAAAGTATACAAACACCTTTGTCTACTTTCCAATTAATTTATTTATAACCGAATTTCTTATAAATCACAATTTACTATAAATAATTAAAGTCCAACTTCAATTATTTATTTTATGAGAAAAATTTGCAACTTTTGTAATTTTAAACTTAAGGGCCCAAAAACTTATTTTTCACCAAAAACATTTTTAGCCCATTTAAAATTCACAAACATGTTAGCCATCCAATGGCCCAACAACTCAAGGCCCATGACACTTTGATATTCCAAAACACTTTTGGAAACCCTAGCCGTCATCACCGTCGCCGGAGCTCCGTCTCAGGATTCCGGCAAAAAAAATTTTTTTTTTTTAAAAAGTTGGGGCTGTTCGGGCAGCCCCTCGGGCTGCCCTTGCTGCCCGAAACGGGCAGCCCCTCGGGCAGCCCGAGCTGCCCGACACGGGCAGCAACATGCTGCCCGAAATTTCCCCAAAGATGGCCTCGATTTTTATGCAAAAAATTATCTCAAGCGGTTAGAAATCGATCTCAACATAATATTATGTAAATGCTACACAAAAAACGTAACCATAGCTCGGATACCACTTGAAAGGGGATCGGTTACGGTGACCGGAAGCGCAACGGAAGTTTAAAAAATCAAATTTTTAAGTAGAATTTTCGGCCACCACTAAAATTTTGTGTAGCAAATACAAAAACACAACTATTGTCATACATAGGGTGTAAGAAAATCGTTACCTATCAACCTCTTGAGGTTGATGATGGCTCCAACTAAGGTGTAAACACCTTAGCTCTTGTATGGCATGAAGAAATCTACAAGCTTCCTCCTACCTTGAATCTTTCCTTCAAATTAGGCCCACCACCAACTAGGTAGATCCCCTCATATTTTGCACTAGAAAAATATGAGGATTTTTCAAAGAGAAGTGAAGTGATTCCTCCACAAATTGAAGAACAAAAATGGGAGAAAATTGGAGAGAAATTGACGGTGAAGTTTCGGCCATCATGCTTAGAGGGAGAGGGAGAATGAGTTAATTTCATGTCTTGGTGTTGCAAAAAGCAAAAGTGAAAAAGTTGCATGCCATGCAATTTTTTATTCAAAAGTAATCTCCACCTCTTCACCTCCCATGTGGGGACCCGGGCTCTAACTTTTTCTTTGGGATTCAATGAATCGTTATTATAAAAGTGGGTCAAATTTTCGCTTTTCAACATTAAATCTAATGTATATAAACAAACATAAATTCTTTATTTAAATTACAACCATAATGTACAAACATAACGTACAACATGTCTTGTCCATCCATACTCAACAAACTAGTAATTAAATACAGTACATGCCAAAGGTACAACTACTAGTCCTTCTTCTAAGCCCGAGATCACCACGCTATGTCCACCTCTCATCCTCTGCGTGACCCAGATCCTGCCCCACCTATTGTTATGCACACATACAGACATAACAACAGCCGGAAACTCCGGTGAGAACAAATCCCAGTGTAAACATGTATACATGCATATAATCAATTAAACATGAAACATGCTATCATGAATGACATCATATGCACATGCAATGCAATGCGAATCAAACCATGTCTGGACTCGACTCGACTAGAACTCTAGGGATCCCGGTGTGAATAAGACGTCAATGGCTGTCACCTACCCTCCACTCGGGGTGACTGTACGTCTTATTCCTAGACTTCGGTCTGAGCTGTATCAACGGCTGCAATAGGAGTCGAAGCTGCTCCTAAGCTGAGATACACCGAACATCTAGATATTTGACAACGCCTGTCAAATGACTCTCCTATCTTAAATGCAATGACTATCAACCTGTAACAAAGCATGCTCATATTCATATCTGAATATCACAATAATCTTACATGCTTGAATACATTTCTATAATCAAAGCATAATCATGTAACAAGATTTGAATATAATTCGATAAACAAGTCATAAACATGTTACCATATATACAACAATACTAATATGTGATTTTGGTTGGGAAACTCAAATAATATCTTATTTGAGTTGTGGCTTCCCAAACAAACATGGCTTATACCTTTCTTGTCGTAGGAATCAATCGAAGTCTCGAAGTTGATATCAAGTCTGTCAATCAAATCTGAAAGAGATACATTGATACATTTTCTATCAATCTCTATTCTCAATCAACACATATCCAATTAAATACTTGATCTCGGTATCATTTCAACTGCACAATCTCCATATTAAACAATCTACATCAATTCCCCCGATTCATAACTGATAATGGTATAAATCTGATACCATATCCCAGTCAATTCAATTCTGAAATTCATAATAATTCTATACAGTGTCCGTTCTTAATTCCGCTTGTAATTATACGATGTCTCACATGTCAGAAACAACATATATGAATCATATCTGATTCTTTCAACATCATAATTTCAAGACATGACAAAACATAGTAAAACTTACGTCCACGTGTGGCCTAAAACGATAGGAACACGGTACCGAAGTCGGATTTAAAATCTGAAGGACGGATTGCAAAATACCGGCGCAAGGATTCCTAAAAAAACCTTCGGAGCTTTTCCCTTTTCTGATTCTTATCAATTTCTGAGGGAAAATCGTTTATATATACTCCAATTGCATGCATAAGAAACGTGGCTCATTCTTGCCAAATCTCGCTGGCGCTCGGGCGGTCGAAACTTACCGCCCGGGCGCGAGCTCGGCGCTCGGGCGGTCAAGATTTACCGCCCGGGCGCGGAAGGTTCTGCTCGCGATGCTAGGTTCTGGCGCTCGGGCGGTCACTTTCTACCGCTCGGGCGCCACTAGTTCTGCCTGAAACTTATGAAATTTATATTCTTTGTCCAATCTGGTCTCGTAGTGGCCCGTTTACAATTATATCTATTTAATTCACTAATCTCATAGCAAATTACGATAATCAAATTCTCGGGCATTACATTTATCCCCCTCTTAGATAAGAGTTCGTCCTCGAACTCACAAGAAATCAATTAAATCAAGTGAAAAGGGTAATGTAATCAAATATTAACTGAATACTCACATCATAGGAATAACTCGGGATATCTCTGTCTCATATCTGCTTCTGTCTCCCAAGTTGCTTCCTCAATGCCATGACGACTCCACTGAACTTTCACAAGTGGAATGGTTTTCGTACGGAGTTGTTTTTCTTTTCGATCAAGAATCTGTATCGGTTGTTCCACATAGCTCAATGTCTGATCAAGTTCTGCTTCGTCAGGCTGAATGACATGAGAAATATCTGGCATGTATCTACGCAACATTGATACATGAAAAACGTCATGTATTCCAGATAGAGAAGGAGGAAGAGCCAGTCGATATGCTCGATCGCCAATCTTCTCTAGGATCTCGTAAGGACCGACGTATGCTTGCCAAATCTGACAACGCCTCTGAATGGAGAAATCTTTAAAAATACTCTGTCTACTTGCTCGAATACCAACGGTCTACGTCTGACATTGGCGTATTTGGCTTGCCTATCTTGTGCCGTCTTCATTCTTTTCTGAATGACTTTTACCTTCTCAGTCATGTCACGAATCATATCCGGCCCAAGTTCTGGTACCTCGGAGATGTCATCCCAGTATAGCGGAGATCTGCACTTCTTACCATACAAAGCTTCAAACGGTGCCATCTCGATACTCGTCTGATAGCTATTATTGTAAGAAAATTCGCAAAGAGTTAGGGAATCTTGCCAACTAATGCCAAAATCTAGCACAACGGCTCTCAACATATCCTCTAGTGTCTGGATAGTCCGTTCTGACTGCCCGTCTGTCTGAGGGTGATAAGCAGTACTCAGGTGTAATGTCGTACCCAAAGCCTGCTGTAGACTGTGCCAAAAGTGAGAAGTGAATCGTGGATCACGATCTGATTCGATAGACTTCGGCACACCATGCAATCTGACTACTTCTCGAACATATATCTCCGCCATCTGATCATGTCGATATGTCATTCTGTACGGGATGAAACAAGCTGATTTGGTCAATCTGTCGATAACGACCCAAATCGCATCACAGCCTCGGGAAGATCGGGGTAACTTCGTCATGAAATCCATGGAAATGTGATCCCATTTCCATTCAGGAATAGACAAACTCTGAAGTAACCCTCCGGGCTTCTTCCTCTCGGCCTTCACCTGTTGGCAGTTCAAGCATTTAGACGCATATTCGGCGATGTCTGACTTCATCTGCTTCCACCAGAACTGTGTCTTTAAGTCATTATACATCTTTCTGCCACCAGGATGGATGCTGAACCGACTGCAGTGTGCTTCGGACATAATCTTATGTCTCAAGTCTGAAACATCTGGCACTACAAGGCGGTTATTCACATACAGCACATGATCACGTACCTGATATTCTGATAAATGTCCTGCTCTGACCATTTGAATCGATCTTTGCACATTCTGATCGGTTCGTTGAGCTTCTTTGATCCTCATGATCAAGTCAGGCTCAACTCGAATAGCAGCAAGTCATAGTGGCCTCCTATCTGTATCAAATTCTAATCCAGAGAAACAGCAAGTTTCAACTAGCTTTGTAACACCCATCGTTGATAAGGATAAGGAGCAAACCTTTCGACTCAAGGCGTCTGCTGCTGCATTTGACTTTCCTGGATAATATTTGATCTCGCAATCAAAGTCTTTTAACAGGTCAAGCCATCTACGCTGCCTCATGTTCAACTCTGACTGAGAAAACAAGTATTTTAAGCTTTTATGGTCTGAATAGATCTCAAATTTCTCGCCATAAAGATAATGAAGCCAGATCTTCAGTGCAAATACGATAGCCGCCAACTCAAGATCATGAATGGGGTATCGAGTCTCGTGAGTTGTGGGGACCCGGGCTCTAATTCTTTTTCTTGGGATTAAATGGATCGTTATTCTAAAAGGTGGGTCAAATTTTCGCTTTTTACATAAAAACATATGTAATTAAACAAGCATAAGTTCTTTATTAAATTTACAACATACAAACACAATACATGTCTTATTCTGTATATCCTCAACTAACCAGTATTAAAATACAGTACATAATAAAAGACAACTACTGGTCCATCTGCTACGCCCGTGATCTCCACGCTAACACGATCATCTCTGTCTCGACCCAGATCCTGCCCCACCTGTTGTTATGCACACATACAGACATAACAACAGCCGGAAAACCGGTGAGAACAAATCCCAGTATAAACATGTATACATGCATTAAAACAATCTAAAACATGAAAATGCTAATATGAATGATATGCATATATAATCATGCAATGCGAGTCTAATCATGTCTAGATGCGACTCGACTAGAACTCTAGGGATCCCGTTGTGAATAAGACGTCACTGTCTGTCACCTACCCTCCCAATCGAGGTGCTGTACGTCTTATTCCTAGACTTCGGCCTGATCTGTATCCACGTCTACAAAGGGGCGGTGATCTTCCCCTAAGCTGAGATATCGCCGAACATCTAGTAGTCTGCCTGATCTCCAGACTGCCCTATCTTAATGCATGAATACAAAATCTGCAAACAAGCATAATGCAATGCTACACGGTCTGTAAACAAAGCATAGCAAGATCTGCATACAAGTTCTGTAAACCAATCTATAACAATCATAATTATATCAAGGTATAAACAATAAAACAAGTATGTGATTTTGGTTGGGAAACTCAAATGTGATCTCATTTGAGTCGTGATTCCCCAAACAAAACATGTACTATACCTTTCGTCGCACAATTGCTGTCACGGTTGATAATATGAATCTGAAATGGAAATGTGAACATACAACCTATCAATCTCTCATTTAATCAACACAAAGCCAAGTCACTACGTGATCTCGATATAATTTGACTGCATAAAAACATATATTCTTACTACCGGTCAATCCAATCTCAACAAATATCACACATATACCATCCTCAACTTACGATCAAATCAAATACACAACACCATATTCAAAATCGCTACCTCTTATTCCTAAACATGCTGAAATTCATAAGAAATGCGTATGACGTCCTTTCTTGGTTCTAGTTTCGATTATAAACTCATAATCCTTACTAGACTATATAAATATAGTCATAATAGCATTACCCTTACATGAGCTTCTTGAAACATGTTAGAACGGAATAAAAAGTGTACCCTTTCAAAGCCTTCGACTCAAGGAACAAGAATCTCAACTCGGAACTAAATTCGGATAATCGAATCTTGTAAAACTAGCAAATGAAACTTGGAAGAACTTGCTGAATTCCCTTGGAGGTGTCTCGGTTATCAGCTGCGTGAAATGAAGGAAACGAAGACACCTAATAGATATTGCATGAAACTCCACACATGGCTATGTCTTTTCGTAACACGCAATACCGCGGGTGCGGTAACGTAAGGAGCGCGGGTGCGCCAAGCTTTCGGCAGAATATAATTTTCCACAAGTGATGACCGCGGGTGCGGTCATGTAACTACCGCGGGTGCGGTGTGGCTACGGGAATTCACTCATTTTCTGCCCATTGCACCGCGGGTGCGGTGCTTACAAGCACTGCGGGTGCGCTGTAACTTCGAATTACAATGGCATCATTCTACATTTTACGCCAAACTTCTTCATCTCTTATTTCTTATCTCTATACACATTGTTCATAACATATCTCTCAATTCAGAATGATCCCTCGGTGTTCTGAGCATTACATTTCTCCCCCTCTAAGAAATGATTTCGTCCTCGAAATCGCACATCATTCTATCAATGCAAGTATCAACAATAATAACATTAAAGTTAAATCAATACTTACATCATTTAAATAACTCGGGGTGTTTCTGTTGCATATTTGCTTCTGTCTCCCACGTCGCTTCTTCGATGCCATGACGACTCCACTGAACTTTCACAAGTGGAATAGTCTTTGTTCTGAGTTTCTTTTCTTTCCGATCCAGGATCTGTATCGGTTGTTCCACATAGCTCAAAGTATGATCAAGTTCAGCTTCGTCAGATTGAATGACATGAGAAATATCTGGCATATATCTTCGCAACATTGATACATGAAACACGTCATGTATTCCGGATAGAGAAGGAGGAAGTGCAAGTCGATAAGCTCGATCGCCAATCTTCTCAAGAATCTCGTAAGGACCAATGTATCGAGGAGATAGTTTTCCGTGTTTGCCAAATCGAACAACGCCTCTGAATGGAGAAATCTTTAAGAATACTCTATCTCCTGCCTCAAATACTAACGGTCTACGTCTGATATTGGCATACTTTGCTTGTCGATCTTGTGCTGTCTTCATCCTCTTCTGAATGAGTTTCACCTTCTCTGTCATGTCACGAATCATATCTGGCCCAAGTTCTGGTACATCTGAGATATCATCCCAATATAGCGGAGATCTGCACTTCTTGCCATACAAAGCTTCAAACGGTGCCATTTCAATGCTCGTCTGATAGCTGTTATTGTAAGAAAATTCGCAAAGAGGTAGAGAATCTTGCCAACCAATGCCAAAATCTAGCACGACGGCTCTCAACATATCTTCTAATGTCTGGATAGTCCGTTCTGACTGTCCGTCTGTCTGAGGATGGTAAGCAGTACTCAGGTGTAATGTCGTACCTAAGGCCTGCTGTAAACTGTGCCAGAAGTGTGAAGTAAATCGTGGATCACGATCTGATACGATAGACTTCGGCACTCCATGCAATCTGACTACCTCTCGAATATAAATCTCCGCCATCTGATCCTGTCTATACGTCATTCTGTACGGAATGAAACAAGCAGATTTGGTCAATCTGTCAATAATAATCCAAATCGCATCGCAGCCTCTGGATGATCGTGGTAACTTTGTCACAAAATCCATGGAAATGTGATCCCATTTCCATTCTGGAATGGCTAAACTTTGAAGTAATCCACCAGGCTTCTTCCTCTCAGCTTTCACCTGTTGGCAGTTCAAACACTTAGACACAAATTCGGCAATGTCTGACTTCATTTGTTTCCACCAGAACTGTGTCTTCAAGTCATTGTACATCTTCCTGCCACCCGGATGAATGCTGAACCGACTACAATGTGCCTCTGTCAGAATCTGCTGTCTCAAATCTGCAACATCTGGCACAACTAGGCGGTTATTCACGTACAACACATGATCTCGTACCTGATATTCTGATACATGCCCTGATCTGACCATTTGAATCGATCTCTGCACATTCTGATCGGTTCTTTGTGCTTCCTTGATCCTCATAATCAAATTGGGCTCAACTTGGATCGTAAAAAGTCGTAGTGGCTTACTATCTGTATCAAATTCTAACCCAGATGTACAACAATTTTCAACTAACTTGTTAACACCTATCGTCGATAAAGACAAAGAACATATCTTCCGACTCAAGGCATCTGCTGCTGCATTTGACTTCCCTGGATAATATTTGATTTCACAGTCAAAGTCTTTCAGAAGATCTAGCCATCTACGCTGCCTCATATTCAGTTCTGATTGAGAAAATAGGTACTTTAAGCTCTTATGATCGGAAAATATCTCAAATTTTTCGCCGTAGTGAAAATGACGCCAAATCTTTAATGCAAATACGATAGCCACCAATTCCAGATCATGAATGGGGTATCGGATCTCGTGTGGCTTCAATTGTCTCGAGGCGTATGCGATCACATGGCCTCGCTGCATAAGAACACATCCCAAACCTCTATGAGAAGCATCACAATATACAATGAAATCACCCGTACCTGAAGGTATCGTCAGTACTGGAGCACTGGTCAGCCTTTTCTTCAACTCTAGAAAGCTAGACTCGCACTCCTCTGACCAAACAAATGGTGCATTCTTTTGCGTCAATTGAGTTATTGGCTTTGCAATACTAGAGAAATCTTTAATAAATCTTCTGTAGTATCCGGCTAAGCCCATGAAACTGAGTATTTCCGGTACAGAAGTCGGTCTCGACCAACTGATCACAGCTTCCACTTTACTCGGATCTACAGAAATACCATCTCCAGAAATGATATGCCCCAAGAATACAACTCGATTCAACCAAAATTCACACTTTGACAATTTAGCATACAGTCGCTCGTTTCTCAATGTCTGCAAAACAATTCTGAGATGTTCTGCATGCTCATTTCTGTTCTTCGAATACACCAAAATATCATCGATGAAAACAATGACAAATTCATCCAAATATTTCTGAAACACTTGGTTCATCAAGCCCATAAATACCGCAGGAGCATTGGTTAAACCAAAAGGCATGACAATAAATTCGTAATGTCCATACCTGGTTCGAAATGCTGTCTTCGGTATATCTACATCTCGAACTCTGAGCTGATGATGCCCAGAACGTAAATCAATCTTAGAATAGACAGAGGATCCCTGCAACTGATCAAATAGATCATCAATTCTAGGCAAAGGATATTTATTCTTGATCGTTGCCTTATTCAGTTGTCGGTAGTCTATACACAATCGCATCGAACCGTCTTTCTTTCGCACGAACAGCACCGGAGCGCCCCAAGGAGATACACTAGGTCTGATATATCCCTTGACCAGAAGATCTTCTAACTGTGCTTTCAATTCTTTTAGTTCGATGGGTGCCATCCTATACGGAGCTCTCGAAATAGGGATGGTACCTGGTGCAAGTTCAATACTAAAATCTACCTCTCGAACCGGAGGTAATCCTGGGATTTCATCTGGAAAAATATCTGGAAATTCCCGTACTACTAGCAGATCTGCCAATGCCGGGCTCGACTTCTGCATATCTACAGCATAAATAAAGAAACCATCTGCTCCTTTTTGTAACAATCTGTTCATAGTAAGCGCCGAAATCAAGGGAATCCGAGATCTGGAACCCTTCCCGTAGAATTTCCACTCGTCTGTCATCTCGGGTCTGAATCTGACAATCTTATGGAAACAATCTACAGTGGCTCTGTACTTTGTTAGCATATCAATACCGACTATACAATCAAAATCAGCTAGACCCAATACTATACAATCTAGGTCAATCTCATGCCCCTCAAACTCTAGAATGCAATGTCTAACCGTAGTTACAGAAATCAGCCCACTTCCCAACGGAGAAGTAATAGATACAACATCAAGCAAAGACTCAACAGGCAATGAATGCAACAATGCAAATCGCTCTGAAATGAATGTATGTGATGCACCCGTATCTATCAAAATATAAGCAGGATAACCATAAAGAGAGCAGTTGTAGTGACCCGTTCCAGAATCACTTACTAATCAGATCTTAAGCATGCAAAATTTAACATTTAAAACTGAATCAGGTAAACAGCGGAAAAACAGTAATACAACCCAATCGAATCTATAAGTACAAAATACTTAAACAACCAGATCGAACTAAATTCCAAGAACAAATACCAACAACTACAAGTCAACCTCTGCCAGCTCCCTGTCCACTCCCTCCTGGACCGTCTAACCTGAGACCTGCCCCATCGAATAGGGTGTCCAAAACAGAGATAAACCGAGGACGTGAGCATAAAACGCTCAGCACCGAAAGCATGAGTATACAAGACTATGACATGCATGTATGCAAAATGTACTGGATACCAGGATCTGGCTATAACGAAATACTGCTCAGGTAAATGACGTCAAGGTATGTAGCACTCTGCGCCGTCGCACCAGGAGGTGGCTCCCATACCAAAATAAACCTGTGGATATACCGGTGACCTGACCACCGTCGGCCAACGGGGTCCAACCATCCACAACAAACGAGGGCTGAGCACCCTCTCAACAGGCTATCTCAAAGATAATCAGGCCCAACATGATTATGCAAATGCCGCATAATAAACCATGCATCATATGACAGATAATAATGCAACATATAAACATGCAACACATAGTAAAGTATACTCAATCCTGCTATCTCGGATAGTACTTTCGTACCTCAAACCAGTAGATCCTAGCAATCAGCCCTAGAATCAAGCCTGCGTCCGTAGTCAGCCCACTGATGCCGCTAGCTCCCAACTAGAGCACAGCTCCGCTACAAAACCAGTAGCTCCCCGCTAGTGCCTGAACCTCGGGAAAAGACTAGAAACCCATCAGAAACGACTAAAACGCTCTGGAACACTCGGAATTGGCGAGTAAAAAGTGAAGCCTCGCGCCTCTATTTATAGACAACGATCGGTAGATCCGATCCACTTCGGAAGATCCGATCCGGTACACTTCGGACCTTCCGAACCCTGATCGGACGATCCGAACCCTGCATGTCTTCCACGTGTCCAGCCACCTGTCTCGGACGATCCGAACCCTGATCGGACGATCCGAACCCTGCATGTCTTCCACGTGTCCAGCCACCTGTCTCGGACGATCCGAACCCGGTTCGGTCCTTCCGATCCCACCGAAATATAATTAATCCAATAATTAACTCAAATTAGGCATCGGGATACTACATTCTCCCCCCCTAAAAAGGATTTCGTCCGTGAAATCGTGTCTGAAGAATGACAATTCTGAACAACAATACATTCAACTTAAGAATGAATTACAACTGAAAGTACAACTGAAATTACAATCATAACTGAAAATACTACAACTAGAACAACTCTGGATGCTCTGACCGCATGCGACTCTCTAGTTCTCAAGTAGCTTCTTCAGTACCTCGGCGCTGCCACTGCACTAAGACAAGAGGAATAGTCTTATTCCGCAGTACCTTATCCTTCCGGTCTAAGATCGAAACCGGTCTTTCCACAAAAGACAAATCCGGATTCAGCTGAACTTCTGTCGGATGCAAAACATGAGACTCATCCGCTACGTATCGTCTCAACAAGGACACATGAAACACATTGTGAACACTAGACAGATACGGTGGCAAAGCTAATCTGTAGGCCAAATCTCCCACACATTCTAAGATCTCAAAAGGACCAATGAATCTCGGAGATAGCTTACCCTTGAGTCCAAATCTCAGAATCCTCCGAAAAGGTGATACCTTGAGAAAAACTTTCTCGCCTGCATCAAAATGAAGAGGTCTGCGCTTGGTGTTCGCATAACTCGCTTGTCGATCCTGAGCAGTCTTAATCCGCTGTTTGATCACAAGAACTTTGTCCATGGCCTGCTGAATCAATTCTGGACCCTCGACCTGTCGTTCTCCGACTTCCTCCCAGAACAGAGGAGTACGACAACGTCGACCATACAATGCTTCAAACGGAGACATACCAATACTCCTATGAAAACTGTTGTTGTATGCAAACTCTATCAGTGGCAGATGATCCTGCCAAGCTGGCCCGAAATCCATCACACAAGATCTCAACATATCCTCAAGAGTACGAATAGTCCTCTCTGACTGACCGTCAGTCTCTGGGTGATATGCAGTACTCAAACTCAAGGTAGTGCCCAAAGCTTGCTGAAAGCTGCCCCAAAATCTAGATGTAAATCGAGGATCTCTGTCACTAACGATACTCACGGGCACACCATGAAACCGTACAATCTCCTGAATGTACAACCGTGCCATCCGATCGAAAGTGAAATCTCTGTTATACGGAAGAAAATGGGCAGACTTAGTAAGCCGATCCACTACCACCCAGATAGCATCTCTATTCCCCACAGACATAGGCAAGTGAGTCACGAAGTCCATCGTGATATGCTCCCACTTCCACTCCGGAATAGAAAGATTCTGCAACAAACCTCCAGGTCGTCGATACTCAGCCTTCACCTGCTGACAGACTAGGCACTTGGAAACATACTGATAAACATTACGTTTCATACCTTTCCACCAAAATCGAGTCCTCAAATCCTTATACATCTTGTTGCTCCCCGGATGAACACTCAACTTGCTACGATGAGCCTGGGAAAAAATCTCCTCCCTCAAAGTGTCATCTTCCGGTACAACAACACGACCAGATAAGCACAAAAGACCCTCGGACTGATAGTGGAATCCAGAAGTATTATCTCCATCAGCCAACCGAGCTAATTTCTGAACCTTAGAATCAGACATCTGAGCATCTCTAATCCGAGAATACAAAACTGGCTCAGACAAAATAGTAGCTACACGGATACTCTCTGTTCCCTTCCGATGCTTACAATTGAATCCCATCGAACAGAAATCCTGAATAATCCCAGATACAGCACAAGTCTGAAGAGCAGACAATCTCACCTTGCGACTAAGAGCATCGGCCGTGAGATTCGCAGATCCTGGATGATACTTGATCTCACAATCATAATCCTTGAGTAGATCCATCCAACGACGCTGACGCATGTTCAACTCAGCCTGAGTGAACAGATACTTCAAACTCTTATGATCAGTGAAAATCTCAAATCGCTCACCATACAGATAATGGCGCCAGATTTTCAAAGCAAAAACGATCGCTGCTAATTCCAGATCATGAACAGGATAGTTTTCCTCATGAGGCTTCAACTGTCTCGACGCATAAGCAATCACATGCTCATTCTGCATCAGAACACACCCTAGTCCCTGTAAAGAGGCATCGGTGTAAACACTGAAACCACCAGATCCAGACGGTAAAGCCAAAACAGGCGCAGATGTCAAACGTCTGCGAAGTTCCAAGAAACTCTCTTCGCACTCTGATGTCCACTCAAATGAAACATCTTTCCGAGTGAGCTGAGTGAGTGGCTTAGCAATCTGAGAGAAGTTGACAATGAAACGGCGATAATACCCAGCCAATCCCAGAAAACTGCGGATCTCGGCTACTGTCGTCAGACGCGACCAGTTCAATACCGCTTCCACCTTGCTCGGGTCAACTGAAACTCCCTTGCTAGAAATGACATGACCAAGGAATACAACCCTGTCAATCCAAAACTCACATATACTCAACTTCGCATAAAGCTGATTCTCGCGAAGTGTCTGTAAAATAATCCTTAAGTGTTGTACGTGTTCTTGCTGATCATGCGAATAGATTAAGATATCATCTATAAACACCACAACAAACTTATCCAAGAAATCCCGAAATACCCGATTCATCAGATCCATAAAAACTGCTGGTGCATTCGTCACCCCAAAAGGCATAACCAGAAACTCATAATGCCCATACCGGGTCCTGAATGCAGTCTTCGATATATCTCCCTGATGAACCCGAAGCTGATGATAACCAGACCTTAAATCAATCTTGGAATACACAGAGGTACCTTGCAGTTGATCAAATAAATCATCAATCCGTGGCAACGGATACTTATTCTTTATCGTAGCACGATTCAACTGCCGATAATCTATGCAGAGCCGCATAGAACCATCCTTCTTTTTGACAAAAAGAACTGGTGCTCCCCACGGGGACACACTGGGTCGAATATACCCCTTGTCAAGAAGATCCTGCAACTGCTGTTTCAATTCTTGCATCTCCGATGGAGCTAAACGATAAGGAGCTCTAGAGATTGGTGTCGTGCCTGGCACTAAATCAATGCCGAAATCCACTTCCCGAACGGGAGGAAAACCAGGAATCTCCTCGGGAAAAACATCCGGAAAATCGCAAACCACTGGAATGTCACTGATACCGACACTATCTGCGGACGAATCAATAGCATAGATAAGGTAGCCTTCCCCGCCCGACTCTAAAGCACGACAGGCTTTCAGAGCAGAAACCACAGGCATCGGGGGTCGCGCTCCCTCTCCATAGAAAAACCAACTGTCGCCCTCAACTGGAAGAAACTGCACAAACTTCTGATAACAGTCCACAGTAGCTCTAAACACAGTCAGCACATCTATTCCCAAAATGCAATCAAAATCCTCCATCGCAAGAATCATCAAATTAGCAGTTAAAACATTACCCTCAAACTCTAGAGGACAACCCAAAACTAGACGTTTAGCTAGCACCGAATGACCCATCGGTGTGGAAACAGATACCACAACGTCCAAAGAAGTGAAAGGTTACGCATGACGCTTAGCAAATCTCGCAGATATGAATGAATGTGATGCACCAGTATCAATGAGAACGTAAGCAGGTAATCCACATAATAAAAAAACACCTGCGATAACTCTCTCGTTCTCCTCAGCAGCCTGATCCTGGTTAAGAGCAAAGACCTGCCCTTGAGTACGCGGTCGGAGGTTAGAACCCTGAGTAGACTGTCCCTGCTGTGGTCTCTGATGAACTGAAGCCTGAGAACCAGATCCTGATCCTCCGCCCGTCTGTGGACAATCTCTCTTCATGTGGCCCATCTCACCGCACTTGTAACAAGCACCCGCAACCTTGCGACAACGCTCCGTCGGATGATCCTTCCCGCAATGCTGACACGGGCCCTTCTTCTTCCCAAAATGCTGAACTCCTCCAGATCCAGAGGAAGAAGAAGTAGATCCAGCCTTCTTAAATGCTTGGGCGCGGGGACCCAAAGAACTATTAGGACGAGCAGACTGCATGGCTCGACCTCTCAGCAAACTGCCCTCAGCCTGGCGACAATGGTTCACAAGGCCCTCATACGATGTCGGATCATCACAGACAACAACCCGATCATAAATCTCCTGATTGAGGCCCTGAAGAAAATGGTTATACTTGGCCCTAGCATTGTCACTCACATGTGGAACATACGGAAGCAACTCAAAGAACTTCTGCTGATACTCATCAACAGACAAACTTCCCTGCTTCAGATTGATCAACTCAATCGCCTTGGTCTGCAGAAGAGCTGGCGGAAAGTAAAGCAGCATGAAAGCGGCTCGGAAATCGGCCCAAAGAACTCGACCCTGTCGCTGAACTATCGGTGCAGAGGTAGACCTCCACCACTTACGCGCGCCACCCTCCAGCAAGAAATCAAGGGTATCAATCTGCTGCTCCGCCGAGCACTGAAAAGTCTTGAAGCAGCTCTCCATCCTCTCAAGCCAGTTCTCCGCAACATCCGGAGTCTCACCGCCCGAAAGAGGTTTCGGCCCCATCTGCAAGAACCGATGCATACTAAAACTCCGAGGCTCATCACGACGGTGTTGACGACGTTCTCGATGCTCTCGGCGACGCTCCCGATCGTCGCGGTCTCCCCAGCGTCCAATGCTGCCATGACTACTAGCATCGTCGTCAAAACCAGACATCTCTAGCTACAAAAGTTACCAGAGATTAAACCCAAAAGAACAGTTCCAAATCCCAAAATCTTAATGCATGCTCTGATACCATAAATGTAGTGACCCGTTCCAGAATCACCTACTAATCAGATCTTAAGCATGCAAAATTTAACATTTAAAACTGAATCAGGTAAACAACGGAAAAACAGTAATACAACCCAATCGAATCTGTAAGTACAAAATACTTAAACAACCAGATCGAACTAAATTCCAAGAACAAATACCAACAACTACAAGTCAACCTCTGCCAGCTCCCTGTCCACTCCCTCCTGGACCGTCCAACCAGAGACCTGCCCCATCGAATAGGGTGTCCAAAACAGAGATAAACCGAGGACGTGAGCATAAAACGCTCAGCACCGAAAGCATGAGTATACAAGACTATGACATGCATGTATGCAAAATGTACTGGATACCAGGATCTGGGTATAACGAAATACTGCTCAGGTAAATGACGTCAAGGTATGTAGCACTCTGCGCCGTCGCACCAGGAGGTGGCTCCCATACCAAAATAAACCTGTGGATATACCGGTGACCTGACCACCGTCGGCCAACGGGGTCCAACCATCCACAACAAACGAGGGCTGAGCACCCTCTCAACAGGCTATCTCAAAGAGAATCAGGCCCAACATGATTATGCAAATGCCGCATAATAAACCATGCATCATATGACAGATAATAATGCAACATATAAACATGCAACACATAGTAAAGTATACTCAATCCTGCTATCTCGGATAGTACTTTCGTACCTCAAACCAGTAGATCCTAGCAATCAGCCCTAGAATCAAGCCTGCGTCCGTAGTCAGCCCACTGATGCCGCTAGCTCCCAACTAGAGCACAGCTCCGCTACAAAACCAGTAGCTCCCCGCTAGTGCCTGAACCTCGGGAAAAGACTAGAAACCCATCAGAAACGACTAAAACGCTCTGGAACACTCGGAATTGGCGAGTAAAAAGTGAAGCCTCGCGCCTCTATTTATAGACAACGATCGGTAGATCCGATCCACTTCGGAAGATCCGATCCGGTACACTTCGGACCTTCCGAACCCTGATCGGACGATCCGAACCCTGCATGTCTTCCACGTGTCCAGCCACCTGTCTCGGACGATCCGAACCTTGATCGGACAATCCGAACCCTGCATGTCTTCCACGTGTCCAGCCACCTGTCTCGGACGATCCGAACCCGGTTCGGTCCTTCCGATCCCACCGAAATATAATTAATCCAATAATTAACTCAAATTAGGCATCGGGATACTACAGCAGTTACCTGCTATAACATCATCTGGTGCATCTTGTGCTTGCTCTTCTGTCAATGCAAACACTTGAGCCTGTTGCCTTGGAGGTTGACTCACCGTCTGACTACCTCGAGCTCTATGCTGGTGGAGGCTGAAAGGAGTGGACCGATGATGCCTGCCGCTCAAACTGAGGTACTGACCCGGATGCTCTTCCACTCTGGCCTTGCTGTACACCTCTCCGTGGACAGACTTTGGCAAAATGTCCCGGTTGCCTACAAATATTACATCGGCCTGTAACTCCTTGGCACTGTTCAGTCGCATGCCTACCTCCACAAGAATTACAGTAGACACCTGAAGTCCTTGAACTTTGATCAAAACCAGTCTGTCTTTATCCGCTGGAGCTGGACGAACTGCTCCCAGGTCGCTTAAACTGTTTCCCCTTCGCCTTCAGCTTTTCCTTTCTGCCACTGCTACTACCGCCACTATCAAATCTTGGAGGAGGAGATTGCACTGAAGGTGGTGGTGGTCTTGGCGCAGGAGCAACATATGGAGCACTTCGCTGTCTTATCAATCCTGCTTCTGCTCCTTTGGCCCGATTCAATGCATCCGAGAAATTATCGGGTCTCCCAGTATTGACCAACGTAAAGATATCTGGATTGAGGCCATTTATAAACTGATCTGCCATGGCCTCATCATTTCCTGAAACATGGGGTGCAAAACGAAGCAGAGAGGAAAATTTGGCAACGTACTCCTCAATGTTCAATGGCCCTTGCCTCAGGTTTGCAAATTCAGCGCCTTTATCTTTACGGTAGGATATAGGAAAGAATGGCTGATAGAACTCCGTCTTGAACACTTTCCATGTAATTTCTGTACCACGTTGCTCTAGTGCTCTTCTCATGTTCAACCACCAGTTCTTGGCTATATCCTGGAGTTGATGGCCAATAAGCATTATTCTTTTCTCGTCACCATACTCCAAAGACTCGAATAACATTTCAATGTCCTCAAGCCAACTTTCGCACTCGATGGCATTCTCGGTACCTTTTAATGTGGGAAGTCGAAAGGATTGGAATCGCTTCAGCAACGTCTCCATAAGGGTCTCCGTAACATCCATAGGATCTCCGGATGTGCTCCCCTGCTCTGGTGCTGTGGGTCGTAGAGGTACTGCTGCTCTTCTAGGTGGCATATCTAATAATCCAAAGGATTAGTATACAAATATACAACTGTCTCAGCCATCCTCTAGTCAGTTACCTCTGATCTAGAATCAGTTCTGATTCAGTTAATCACATGTTATAATCAATCAGATAACAAACAACATGTAATAAAGGAAGCAATAAACATGCTAGCACATCATAAGCAAGGAAGAAGACTCGATCTACCCCGCTCATTCTATCTTATCTTACTTTAAAGGAACTATCGCTCTGATACCACCTGTTGTGGGGACCCGGGCTCTAATTCTTTTTCTTGGGATTAAATGGATCGTTATTCTAAAAGGTGGGTCAAATTTTCGCTTTTTACATAAAAACATATGTAATTAAACAAGCATAAGTTCTTTATTAAATTTACAACATACAAACACAATACATGTCTTATTCTGTATATCCTCAACTAACCAGTATTAAAATACAGTACATAATAAAAGACAACTACTGGTCCATCTGCTACGCCCGTGATCTCCACGCTAACACGATCATCTCTGTCTCGCCCCAGATCCTTGCCCCACCTGTTGTTATGCACACATACAGACATAACAACAGCCGGAAAACCGGTGAGAACAAATCCCAGTATAAACATGTATACATGCATTAAAACAATCTAAAACATGAAACATGCTAATATGAATGATATGCATATATAATCATGCAATGCGAGTCTAATCATGTCTGGATGCGACTCGACTAGAACTCTAGGGATCCCGTTGTGAATAAGACGTCACTGTCTGTCACCTACCCTCCCAATCGAGGCGCTGTACGTCTTATTCCTAGACTTCGGCCTGATCTGTATCCACGTCTACAAAGGGGCGGTGATCTTCCCCTAAGCTGAGATATCGCCGAACATCTAGTAGTCTGCCTGATCTCCAGACTGCCCTATCTTAATGCATGAATACAAAATCTGCAAACAAGCATAATGCAATGCTACACGGTCTGTAAACAAAGCATAGCAAGATCTGCATACAAGTTCTGTAAACCAATCTATAACAATCATAATTATATCAAGGTATAAACAATAAAACAAGTATGTGATTTTGGTTGGGAAACTCAAATGTGATCTCATTTGAGTCGTGATTCCCCAAACAAAACATGTACTATACCTTTCATCGCACAGTTGCTGTCACGGTTGATAATATGAATCTGAAATGGAAATGTGAACATACAACCTATCAATCTCTCATCTAGTCAACACAAAGCCAAGTCACTACGTGATCTCGATATAATTTGACAGCATAACAACATATATTCTTACTACCGGTCAATCCAATCTCAACAAATATCACACATATACCATCCTCAACTTACGATCAAATCAAATACACAACACCATATTCAAAATCGCTACCTTTTATTCCTAAACATGCTGAAATTCATAAGAAATGCGTACGACATCCTTTCTTGGTTCTAGTTTCGATTATAAACTCATAATCCTTACTAGACTATCTAAATATAGTCATAATAGCATTTCCCTTACATGAGCTTCTTGAAACATGTTAGAATGGAATAAAAAGTGTACCCTTTCAAAGCCTTAGACTCAAGGAACAAGAATCTCAACTCGGAACTAAATTCGGATAATCGAATCTTGTAAAACTAGCAAATGAAACTTGGAAGAACTTGCTGAATTCCCTTGGAGGTGTCTCGGTTATCAGCTGCGTGAAATGAAGGAAACGAAGACACCTAATAGATATTACATGAAACTCTACACATGGCTATGTCTTTTCGTAACACGCAATACCGCGGGTGCGGTAACGTAAGGAGCGCGGGTGCGCCAAGCTTTCGGCAGAATATAATTTTCCACAAGTGATGACCGCGGGTGCGGTCATGTAACTACCGCGGGTGCGGTGTGGCTACGGGAATTCACTCATTTTCTGCCCATTGCACCGCGGGTGCGGTGCTTACAAGCACTGCGGGTGCGCTGTAACTTCGAATTACAATGGCATCATTCTACATTTCACGCCAAACTTCTTCATCTCTTATTTCTTATCTCTATACACATTGTTCATAACATATCTCTCAATTCAGAATGATCACTCGGTGTTCTGAGCATTACATGAGTCTTCAACTGTCTTGAGGCATATGCGACCACATGACCTCGCTGCATAAGAACACATCCCAAACCTCTGTGAGAGGCATCACAATATACAACGAAATCACCCGTACCTGAAGGAATCATCAAGACAGGTGCACTGGTCAGCCTCTTCTTCAATTCTAGAAAGCTAGACTCACACTCTTCAGACCACAAGAATGGCGCATTCTTCTATGTCAATTGTGTAATTGGGTTCGCAATACGGGAAAAATCTTGAATGAATCGTCTATAGTATCCTGCTAGACCCATGAAATTGCGTATTTCTGGCACAGAAGTCGGTCTCGACCAACTGATCACAGCTTCCACTTTATTTGGATCTACAGATATACCATCTCCAGATATGATATGTCCCAAAAAGACAACTCGATTCAACCAAAATTCACACTTTGACAATTTGGCATACAATCACTCATTTCTCAGTGTCTGTAACACAATTCTGAGATGTTCTGCATGCTCATTCCTCTTCTTAGAATACACCAGAATATCATCGGTAAAGACAATAACAAAATCATCCAAATACCTCTGAAAGATTTGATTCATCAATCCCATAAATACCGCCGGAGCATTTGTTAGACCAAAAGGCATAACAATAAATTCGTAATGCCCATACCTGGTTCGAAATGCTGTCTTCGGTATGTCTACATCTCGAACTCGGAGCTGATGATATCCGGATCGCAAATCAATCTTAGAATAAACAGAGGATCCCTGCAACTGATCAAATAAATCATCAATTCTAGGCAAAGGATATTTATTCTTTATTGTTGCCTTATTCAGTTTCCTGTAATCGATACACAACCGCATCGACCCATCTTTCTTTCGCACAAATAGCACCGGAGCGCCCCAAGGAGATACACTAGGTCTGATATATCCCTTGGCTAGCAAATCTTCCAAATGTGCTTTCAATTCTTTCAACTCTATCGGTGCCATCCTATATGGAGCTCTCGAAATAGGAGTGGTACCTGGAATCAGATCAATGCTAAAATCTACCACTCGCACTGGAGGTAACCCTGGAATCTCCTCTGGAAACACATCTGCAAATTCTCGTACTACTGGCAAATCTGCCAATGTCAGGCTAGCTTTCTGTACATCTACAGCATACACAAGGAACCCATCTGCTCCTTTCTGCAACAACTTATTCATAGACAAAGCCGAAATCAAGGGAATCCGAGATCTGGAACCCTTTCCGTAGAATTTCCACTCTTCTGCCATTTCTGGTCTGAATCTGACAATCTTGTGGAAACAATCCACGGTGGCTCTGTACTTTGTTAACATATCAATTCCAACAATACAATCAAAATCATCTAACCCAAGTACTATGGAATCTAAATCAATTTCATGACCCTCAAACCGTAAGATGCAATGTCTAATCGTAGTCACCAATATCAAACCACTTCCTAACGGAGAAGTAATCGACACGACATCTAACAACGACTCAACAGGCAAAGAATGCAATAATGCAAATCGTTCCGAAATGAATGTATGCGATGCACCCGTATCTATCAATATATAAGCAGGATAACCGCAAAGGAAACAGTTACCTGCAATGACATCATCTGGGGCATCCTGTGCTTGCTCCTCTGTCAACGCAAACACTTGAGCCTATTGTCTCTGAGGCTGACTCCCTGCCTGGCCACCTCTGGCTCGAGGCTGGGTCTGTGCAGGTGGCGGCTGAAATGAGTGAACAGATGAAGCTTGCCTCTCAGGCTGAGTCCCTGAGGCAGACGACCCTGCAGCCTGAAATCTCGATGTACCACTTCTCTGAGGATAGACCTTGGCATAATGCCCCGATTGCTTGCATATGTTACATCTGCGCACTACACCCTGGCACTGTTCTGTGGCATGCTTACCTCCACACGTACTGCAATATCCACTCATCGCTTCTAAACTCTGGCCAAGACCTCTCTGTCTTGACCCGCTGGAGCTCGATGAACTGCTCCCTGCCCTTTTAAACTGCTTCCCTTTCGCCTTCAGCTGATCCTTTCGCCCACTACTGCTACCACCGCTCTCAAATCGAGGAGGAGGAGTTTGGGATGGAGGTAATGGCGGTCTCGGACTCGGAGCAACATACGGAACACTCCGTTGCCTAAGCAATCCTGCTTCTGCTCCTTTGGCACGGTTCAATGCTTCAGCGAAATTATTGGGTCTCCCAGTATTAACCAATGTAAATACATCAGGATTTAAGCCGTTTATAAACTGATCTGCCACGGCCTCATCATTACCTGAAACGTGAGGTGCAAAGCGAAGCAAAGAAGAAAATTTAGCAACATACTCTTCGATATTCAATTGCCCTTGCCTCAGGTTGGCAAATTCAGCGCCTTTATCTTTACGGTAGGATATAGGAAAGAATCGCTGATAAAACTCTATCTTGAATGCTTTCCATGTAACCTCGGTGCCACGCTGTTCTAATGCTCTCCTTATATTCACCCACCAATACTTAGCCACGTCTTGCAGTTGATGGCCAATGAGTTTCACTCGCTTCTCGTCATTATATTCCAGAGACTCGAATAACATCTCGATATCCTCCAACCAACTTTCACATTCAATTGCATTTTCTGTACCTTTTAAGGTTGGTGGTCGGAATGACTGGAATCGCTTTAATAAGGTCTCCATGGGCGTAGCAGTGACATCCATCGTATCACCAGATGTGCTACCCTGTTCTAGTACTGGTGGTCGTAAAGGAACGGCTGGTCTTCTAGGAGGCATGAATCTGCTATACAAACAGTTTAGTATATAGTCTATACAATCTGTCTCAGCCCTCCTCTGATCATTTACCTCTGATCCAGAATCGGTTCTGATTCAGTCTTTACAAGTACATGCTGAAAATCAAATCAGATAACAAACAACATGTAATAGGGAAAGCAATAAACCATTTTAGCACAACAAAAGCAAGGAAGAAGACTCAATCTACCCCGCTCATGCTATTCTAACTCAGTCTACAAAACCTACGGATCTGATACCACCTGTTGTGGGGACCCGGGCTCTAACTTTTTCTTTGGGATTCAATGGATCATTAATATAAAAGTGGGTCAAATTTTCGCTTTTCAACATTAAATCTAGTGTATATAAACAAACATAAATTCTTTATTTAAATTACAACCATAATGTACAAACATAACGTACAACATGTCTTGTCCATCCATACTCAACAAACTAGTAATTAAATACAGTACATGCCAAAGGTACAACTACTAGTCCTTCTGCTAAGCCCGAGATCACCACGCTATGTCCACCTCTCATCCTCTGCGTGACCCAGATCCTGCCCCACCTGTTGTTATGCACACATACAGACATAACAACAGCCGGAAACTCCGGTAAGAACAAATCCCAGTGTAAACATGTATACATGCATATAATCAATTAAAAATGAAACATGCTATCATGAATGACATCATATGCACATGCAATGCAATGCGAATCAAACCATGTCTGGACTCGACTCGACTAGAACTCTAGGGATCCCGGTGTGAATAAGACGTCAATGGCTGTCACCTACCCTTCACTCGGGGTGACTGTACGTCTTATTCCTAGACTTCGGTCTGAGCTGTATCAACGGCTGCAATAGGAGTCAAAGCTGCTCCTAAGCTGAGATACACCGAACATCTAGATATTTGACAATGCCTGTCCAATGACTCTCCTATCTTAAATGCAATGACTATCAACCTGTAACAAAGCATGCTCATATTCATATCTGAATATCACAATAATCTTACATGCTTGAATACATTTCTATAATCAAAGCATAATCATGTAACAAGATTTGAATATAATTCGATAAACAAGTCATAAACATGTTACCATATATACAACAATACTAGTATGTGATTTTGGTTGGGAAACTCAAATAATATCTTATTTGAGTTGTGGCTTCCCAAACAAACATGGCTTATACCTTTCTTGTCGTAGGAATCAATCGAAGTCTCGAAGTTGATATCAAGTCTGTCAATCAAATCTGAAAGAGATACATTGATACATTTTCTATCAATCTCTATTCTCAATCAACACATATCCAATTAAATACTTGATCTCGGTATCATTTCAACTGCACAATCTCCATATTAAACAATCTACATCAATTCCCCCGATTCATAACTGATAATGGTATAAATCTGATACCATATCCCAGTCAATTCAATTTTGAAATTCATAATAATTCTATACAATGTCCGTTCTTAATTCCGCTTGTAATTATACGATGTCTCACATGTCAGAAACAACATATATGAATCATATCTGATTCTTTCAACATCATAATTTCAAGACATGACAAAACATAGTAAAAATTACGTCCACATGTGGCCTACAACGATAGGAACACGGTACCGAAGTCGGATTTAAAATCTGAAGGACGGATTTCAAAATACCGGCGCAAGGATTCCTAAAAAAACCTTCGGAGCTTTTACCTTTTCTGATTCTTATCAATTTCTGAGGGAAAATCGTTTATATATACTCCACTTGCATGCATAAGAGACGTGGCTCATTCTTGCCAAATCTCGCTGGCGCTCGGGCGGTCGAAACTTACCGCCCGGGCGCAAGCTCGGCGCTCGGGCGGTCAAGATTTACCGCCCGGGCGTGGAAGGTTCTGCCCGCGATGCTAGGTTCTGGCGCTCGGGCGGTCATAAACTTCAACCCGGGCGCCACACCTTCTGCCCGAACGTCATCTTCTTGAACATTGGCGCTCGGGCGGTCACTTTCTACCGCTCGGGCGCCACTAGTTCTGCCCGAAACTTATGAAATTTATATTCTTTGTCCAATCTGGTCTCGTAGTGGCCCGTTTACAATTATATCTGTTTAATTCACTAATCTCATAGCAAATTACGATAATCAAATTCTCGGGCATTACATCCCAAGCAAGTATATTATATGGTTTTTATCAAAATAAAAACCATGGACTAAATTTAATTATCTCAAACATATTTGAGACTAATTAAATATTACTTGAATTTACCCAAGTCCCACTAGTTAAATAATTAATTTAAATTGAGCTCTACAAGACTCAATATAATTTAATTAATTCAACACTTGAATTAATTTAATTATTTGGACTCTACTAGGTCCACTAGTGTTTAATTAATTCAACACTTGAATTAATTTAATTTAGTCCATAATAATGTTTATGAAAATCACAATTTTCAAATACATTATTCACTTGGCCAACTTTTAATTTAGGAACACTTCCATAAATTAAAATTTACATTTCTCTCATAGAAGTCATACTTCTATTTTTCTTTACGCTTATAAACTCATTTATAAGCCGTTCAACACATTGAACTAATTTTCTCCTTTATAGAAGTCATACTTCTAATTTTCCTTACGCTTATAAACTCCTTTATAAGCCGTTCAACACATTGAACTATTTTTACTTCTCAACGGGATCTAGAAAGCTAGTACTTGTGTGGCCCTCAATGGTTCATTGATACAACTAGCCGTGGGTTCACATCTCCATGTGATTCGGACTAAACATGTCCTTATATGAGCATACCCCAATTGCTCAATTCTTACTTATCAACACCTTGATAACAAGAACGTCAGAACTCAAGTCAGATAGTACCCAACCAATCATGTTAAACGCCTAGCAGCATCGCTTACATGATTCCCTAGGCATCATGTAGTGACCCGTTCCAGAATCACCTACTAATCAAAAACTAAGCATGCAATTAACCTAATCAATTATAATCAGAGATAACAGCGGAAATATGGCCAACAACAATAGTTATACAACCCAATCGAAATCGAAGTCTAGACTAACTCAAAATGAAATATCCAGTACAACCATATCGAATCAAATGGAAAACACTGAAAACTAAACCAACCAGCTACTCAACGTCCTCCTCCTGCTCCTCCTGAGCCATCCAACCTGAGGCCTGCCCCGTGGGAATGGGGTGTCCAAGAATAAACAAAACCGAGGACGTGAGCGATAAGAACGCCCAGTACAAAAGTATGAGTATACAAACCTATATGAAATGCACATGCTATGATATGATACCAGGGTAGTCAAGAAACAGGAATCATAAAGGATCTCAAAATGCTCAGTCTAGAGGCGCCAAGTGGATAGTGCCGCGCGGTCCAACCTCTGGGTCACTGCATCCACTACAAGACAGACGTGGACCTAAAATGTCCCGGACCACCGAAGCCCTCCCGACCCGTCGGCCACTGTGTACTCTCGGTGTCCATGCGTCCACAAGACAGGGCTGAGCGGCCCCAAGATATAGCTTATCTCGAAAGAGATACAGCTCAACAGTAAAGGCTATCTCGAAGGAGATACGGCTCAACATGAAATGCAACGTGCAGTAATAAACGTGACATAATAGCATGCATCATATGACATATATCAATGCACCACATAATCATGCAACACATATAAGAATGTATACTCAACCAGGATATCTCGGATAGTACTTTCGTACCTCTATCACAGCAAGCCTAGCCTTACGCAACACCGCTAATCAAGTCTAGCACAAGCCTACGCATCAAAAGCATACTCAATCAACAATACTACCATGCTAGACTAGCAAAACCAGCACTCCCTAGTACTACCAAAGGTTTAGGGTTTACCTTCGTCCGTCGACAGCCCTTTGATGTCGATTGCCTTGAAACTCAGGCGCTGCTACGCTACTACTCCTGGCAGCTCTTGGCTATCGCTCGACCAACAACTAACCCTAGAAACCTTCCAAATCTTCTCAACTATGAGGCAAAACTCAAGAAATTAGCAAGTCAAAATGAGGAAATCCGAGCACTATTTATAGGCCATGTTCGGATCCTCCGAACAACACTTCGGAACGTCCGAACGCTACGTGTCCATTGGCTCTTGACAGCTCATGATCGGATCCTCCGATCATACACTTCGGACCGTCCGAACATGCATGGAAAAATGACGTGTCGATCAACACTTGACACCTATGATCGGATTCACCGAACTACACTTCGGATCGTCCGAACTCTTCGGTGCTTCCGAACCCTCTTCGGTCCGTCCGATCATGACCATAGCCAAAATTACACCTTAAACCTTCTTAATCACCATTACTCCGTTAATTACCCAATTTAGAATTCGGGCTACTACATTCTCCCCCCCTCAAAAGATTTCGTCCTCGAAATCAGGCTTAGAGAATGAACAAAATGAAATAACAACATCATTAATACATCTCAATTGTTGTTGAATACAACTGATACTATGATTACAACTGAAAACACAAACTTATACAAAGCACAACTCAAAAGAGCTCTGGATGCTCCGAACGCATACGACTCTCTAACTCCCAAGTGGCTTCTTCAGTGCCTCGACGCTGCCACTGCACTAAGACAAGAGGAATGATCTTATTCCGCAACACCTTATCTTTGCGATCTAGAATCTGAACTGGTCGCTCCACGTAAGACAAATCCGTATCAAGTTGAACTTCAGATGGATGTAAGATGTGCGACTCATCTGCTACATAACGTCTCAACAAGGATACGTGGAACACATCATGAATACTTGATAGGTACGGCGGCAACGCAAGTCTGTAAGCTAAATCTCCCACACATTCCAGTATCTCGAATGGACCAATAAATCTCGGAGACAGCTTACCCTTGAGACCAAATCTCAAAATCCTGCGAAAAGGCGAAACTCGGAGAAACACCTTCTCACCTGGCTGAAAATGAAGAGGTCGACGCTTTGTGTTCGCATAACTAGCCTGTCGATTCTGAGCAGTCTTAATCCGCTTCTTGATTACTGCAACCTTATCTATAGCCTGCTGGACTAACTCCGGTCCCTCTACCTGTCGTTCCCCGACTTCATCCCAGAATAATGGAGTACGACAACGTCGTCCGTACAACGCCTCAAATGGTGCCATACCAATACTACGATGATAGCTGTTGTTGTACGCGAACTCAATCAAAGGCAAATGATCCTGCCAAGCGGGTCCGAAATCCATAACACAGGCTCGCAACATATCCTCAAGCGTACGGATAGTCCTCTCTGATTGACCGTCAGTCTCCGGATGATAAGCAGTACTCAGACTCAGTGTAGTACCCAAAGCTGACTGGAAACTACCCCAAAACCGTGAGGTAAAACGAGGATCTCTGTCACTAACAATACTGACAGGCACTCCATGCAAACGTACAATCTCCTGAATGTACAATCGAGCCATACGATCGAAAGTGAAATCACGATTATACGGCAGAAAATGAGCAGACTTGGTGAGTCGATCCACCACTACCCAGATAGCATCGCTGTTCTTCGAAGATAATGGCAAGTGAGTAATGAAATCCATCGTAATATGCTCCCACTTCCATTCTGGAATAGGTAAGTTCAACAACAATCCTCCCGGTCGACGGTGCTCTGCCTTAACCTGTTGGCAAACTAGACACTTGGAGACAAACTGATACACGCTGCGCTTCATCCCTTTCCACCAAAACCGCATCCTCAAGTCTCTATACATCTTGTTGCTTCCTGGATGAACACTTAACTTGCTTCGATGCGCCTGAGACAATATCTCGTCCCTCAAAGTGTCATCTTCTGGTACTACAACCCGATTAGATAAGCACAGAAGACCATTGGACTGATAATGGAAATTACTATCACCACCAACTAACCGAGCTAATCTCTGAGTCTTGAGATCAGACATCTGAGCTTCTCGAATCCGAGTGAACAAATTGGGCTCAGATAAAATGGTAGCAACACGAATGCTCTCCATACCTTTCCGATGCTTGAAGTTAAACCCCAACGAGCAACTATCCTGGATGGCACTAGTCATAGCACAAGTCTGAAGTGCAGAGGCTCTCACCTTGCGACTAAGCGCATCAGCTGTGAGATTCGCAGAACCTGGATGGTACTTGATCTCGCAATCATAATCCTTCAGCAAATCCATCCAACGACGTTGCCTCATGTTCAACTCAGCCTGAGTGAACAGATATTTCAGACTCTTATGATCAGTAAAGATTTCAAACTGAACACCGTACAAATAATGACGCCAAATCTTCAGCGCAAACACAATAGCTGCCAATTCCAGATCATGTGTGGGATACTTCTCCTCGTGAGATTTCAGCTGTCTGGAAGCATAAGCAATCACATGACCGTTTTGCGTCAACACACACCCTAAGCCTTGAGTGGAGGCATCGGTGTAAACACTGAAACCATCAGATCCTGACGGTAACGCCAAAACAGGTGCGGAAGTCAGAAGTCGACGAAGCTCTCTGAAACTATCTTCGCACTCAGATGACCACTCAAATGGAACATCCCTCCGAGTAAGTTGCGTCAATGGTCTGGCTATCTGAGAGAAATTCACGATGAAGCGACGATAATACCCTGCCAGACCTAGAAAACTACGGATCTCAGCCACCGTCGTCGGACGTGACCAATTCAGCACTGCTTCAATCTTGCTGGGATCCACAGAAACTCCTTCCTTGGAAATCACATGACCAAGGAATACCACACGATCAATCCAGAACTCGCACTTACTCAGCTTAGCATACAATTGCTTCTCGCGAAGAATCTGCAACACAATCCTCAAGTGTTGGGCATGCTCTTCCACACTGTGGGAATAGATCAAGATATCGTCAATGAAAACCACCACAAACTGATCCAGAAAATCTTGGAAGACTCGGTTCATCAGATCCATGAACACCGCTGGCGCATTCGTCAATCCAAATGGCATAACTAGAAACTCGTAATGCCCATAACGAGTACGAAATGCAGTATTGGAAATATCATCATCTCTGACTCTCATCTGATGATAACCCGATCGCAAGTCGATCTTGGAGTAAACAGAAGTACCCTGAAGCTGATCGAACAAGTCATCAATACGGGGTAAAGGGTACTTGTTTTTTATCGTCACCCGATTCAGCTGGCGATAATCAATGCACAACCGCATCGATCCATCCTTCTTCTTGACAAACAAGACTGGAGCTCCCCAAGGCGAAACACTCGGGCGAATATAACCCTTATCAAGAAGATCCTGCAATTGCTGCTTCAGCTCTCTCATCTCTAACGGAGCAAGACGATAGGGGGCACGAGAAATAGGTGCAGTCCCTGGCATTAAATCTATGCCAAATTCCACCTCTCTAACCGGAGGAAAACCAGGAATCTCATCTGGGAAAACATCAGGAAATTCACACACCACTGGAATATCCTCTAGACCAACACTACCTGTGGATGAATCAATCGCATAGATGAGGTAGCCTTCCCCGCCCGACTCTAAAGCACGACAGGCTTTCAGAGCAGATACCACTGGCATCGGAGGTCGCGCTCCCTCACCATAGAAAAACCAACTAGAGCTTTCAGTCGTACGAAACTGAACAAGCTTCTGGTAACAATCCACAGTAGCTCGGTAGGTAGTCAATAAGTCTATACCCAAGATACAATCAAAATCTTCCATCTCTAGGATCATAAGATTCGCAGTCAACTCGTTACCCTCAAAATCTAAAGGACAACCCATCACTAGACGCTTCGCTAACACCGAATGACCCATCGGAGTAGAAACAGAAAGAATGACGTCTAGAGAAACATAGGGTAACCTATGACGCTTAACAAATCGTGCAGAAATGAAGGAATGAGAGGCTCCTGTATCAATAAGAACAAAAGCAGGAATACCGCATAAATGAAAAGTACCTGCTATGACTCTCTCCGTCTCATCTGCAGCCTGATCCTGGTTCAGCGCAAAAACCTGACCTTGGGCACGAGGTCGAAGATTCGAACTACCCACTGCCTGACCCTGCCTCCTCTGCTGAACAGTCGTCTGAGATCCAGAACCGGATCCTGCTCCACCTCGCAACTGAGGACAATTCTTCTTAATATGCCCCATCTCTCCGCACTGATAACAAGCTCCTGCGGCTACTCGGCATTGCTCCGATGGATGGTTCTTCCCACAATGCGCACAAGACTCCTTCTTCTTACCAAAGCGGAAAACACCACTAGATCGAGATCCAGATCCAGAAGAAGATGAACCAGATTTCTTGAATGACTGAGATCGAGGCCTCAAAGTACTCGGAGGTCTAGAAGAAGACAGAATAGCCCTACCACGCTGGAGACTGATCTCTGCCTGGCGACACCGGTTCACTAACCCATCATAAGAAGTAGGATTATCACAGACAGTGACTCGATCAAAGATCTCCTGATTAAGGCCCTGGAGGAAATGATCATACTTGGCCTCAGAACTGCCACTGATATGAGGAGCGAAGGGTAACAACTCAAAGAATTTCTGCTGATACTCATCAACAGACATACTCCCCTGCTTAAGGTTCAGGAGCTCAATCGTCTTGGCCTGGCGAAGGGCTGGAGGAAAGTACAGCTGCATGAACGCTGCACGGAAATCGACCCAAGTCGCTCTACCCTGCAACTGAACTATCGGCGCAGAAGTCGATCGCCACCACCTGCGAGCACGGCCCTCGAGAAGAAAACTAAGGGTCTCCATCTTCTGCTCATCGGTGCACTGGAATGCGCGGAAACAACTTTCCATACGCTCTAACCAATCCTCCGCATCATCGGGAGTCTCACCGCCAACTAAAGGCTTAGGCCCCATCTGCATGAAACGATGCATATCGAAACGCCTAGGACCATCCCGACGATGACGATGCTCACGATGACGTCTATGATCGTCCTGGTCACCCCATCGACCTACACTCCCCTGACTACTCCCGTCATCAAAATGGTCAGCCATCGCTACAAGATAGAATAGGGAAAATGGTAAAATGGTCAACGGAAATCCCAAAACAGAATCTATATCCCAAAATCATACGCATGCTCTGATACCATAAATGTAGTGACCCGTTCCAGAATCACCTACTAATCAAAAACTAAGCATGCAATTAACCTAATCAATTATAATCAGAGATAACAGCGGAAATATGGCCAACAACAATAGTTATACAACCCAATCGAAATCGAAGTCTAGACTAACTCAAAATGAAATATCCAGTACAACCATATCGAATCAAATGGAAAACACTGAAAACTAAACCAACCAGCTACTCAACGTCCTCCTCCTGCTCCTCCTGAGCCATCCAACCTGAGGCCTGCCCCGTGGGAATGGGGTGTCCAAGAATAAACAAAACCGAGGACGTGAGCGATAAGAACGCCCAGTACAAAAGTATGAGTTTACAAACCTATATGAAATGCACATGCTATGATATGATACCAGGGTAGTCAAGAAACAGGAATCATAAAGGATCTCAAAATGCTCAGTCTAGAGGCGCCAAGTGGATAGTGCCGCGCGGTCCAACCTCTGGGTCACTGCATCCACTACAAGACAGACGTGGACCTAAAATGTCCCGGACCACCGAAGCCCTCCCGACCCGTCGGCCACTGTGTACTCTCGGTGTCCATGCGTCCACAAGACAGGGCTGAGCGGCCCCAAGATATAGCTTATCTCGAAAGAGATACAGCTCAACAGTAAAGGCTATCTCGAAGGAGATACGGCTCAACATGAAATGCAACGTGCAGTAATAAACGTGACATAATAGCATGCATCATATGACATATATCAATGCACCACATATAAGAATGTATACTCAACCAGGATATCTCGGATAGTACTTTCGTACCTCTATCACAGCAAGCCTAGCCTTACGCAACACCGCTAATCAAGTCTAGCACAAGCCTACGCATCAAAAGCATACTCAATCAACAATACTACCATGCTAGACTAGCAAAACCAGCACTCCCTAGTACTACCAAAGGTTTAGGGTTTACCTTCGTCCGTCGACAGCCCTTTGATGTCGATTGCCTTGAAACTCAGGCGCTGCTACGCTACTACTCCTGGCAGCTCTTGGCTATCGCTCGACCAACAACTAACCCTAGAAACCTTCCAAATCTTCTCAACTATGAGGCAAAACTCAAGAAATTAGCAAGTCAAAATGAGGAAATCCGAGCACTATTTATAGGCCATGTTCGGATCCTCCGAACAACACTTCGGAACGTCCGAACGCTACGTGTCCATTGGCTCTTGACAGCTCATGATCGGATCCTCCGATCATACACTTCGGACCGTCCGAACATGCATGGAAAAATGACGTGTCGATCAACACTTGACACCTATGATCGGATTCACCGAACTACACTTCGGATCGTCCGAACTCTTCGGTGCTTCCGAACCCTCTTCGGTCCGTCCGATCATGACCATAGCCAAAATTACACCTTAAACCTTCTTAATCACCATTACTCCGTTAATTACCCAATTTAGAATTCGGGCTACTACACATCAAATGATAGTGCCTGCAAGAACCATTCAATTATGGTTAGCGTACAGTACGGTCCCTTCAACTCATATATCCCGATCGATTCGACAACCATTGGTTTATCGAGAGTTGTCAATGAATCGATACTATGTGTCATGTCGTAGTTGCATCAATGGTGTAATCTATGAAACCCCTTTCATAATTACAACCATACTCTGGCCAGAGATTTCGACCTACATACACATGACAACACATAGGATATCCATACCCGAAGGTAAGCGGTGAATCCCCGACTACAATGCATCGACTCCTATGTGTTTCGACAGAACACCCAACCTTGCCACCTGATGACCCCATGAGAGTCGGTAAACAAGTCAAAGTGTAATTCTAGCACATAGAGTCTCAATGTTGTCCCGGGTTATAAGGACTAATTCTGTAAAACCAAAAACCAGGACTTTTCCACTCGATAAGTGAGAACCACTTGGAAAGTCCTTTTATGGAGGGTTGTTCAGTGCACTCTACAAGGAGCACCTATCTGCATGTTCGGACATCACAATGTCCCCTACCAATGAAACATGGTACTCACATCGCAGATACTAGTCTCGAATTGAGCGGCCTATATCCTTCTTAATGGCGGCTGAATCGACTAGGAACCGTTTAGAATATACAGTATTCCAAATATGAGTTTCATGATACTCATCATATGAGCATCTCATATTCTTTCTACTAGTTGTATATTCAAGGGCTTTATCTATGCAACTAGCATGGGTATACAGATAAAGATTTGCCAAAATAATAATTTCAAATATTATTAAAATAAAGATTGCTTATACATAGAGTTTCATTGTGAATACTCGGCCAACACTTGGCTCGACGGGCACCTACTCTAACAAAAGTATTCCAAAAGTAACTCAAGAATTTAACATCGCGACCAGAAACAATAGTCCTAGGCATGCCATGCAACCTAACGACTTCTCTAAAGAACAAATCCGCTATGTTTGAAGCATCATCGAATTTAAGACAAGCTATAAAATGTGCCATCTTAGAGAATCTATCCACAACAACAAAAATAGAATGCCTCCCCTTCTAAATCCTAGGCAACCCCAAAATAAAGTCCATAGAAATTTCAATCCAAGTTCTTTTTAAGAATAGCACGCAAAAGTGTCCCAAAGTTCTATTGGCAACTTCAGTTTGTCCATCCGTTTGAGGATGACAAGTAGTAGAAAACAACAATTTTGTGTCGAGTTTAGCCCATAAAGTATTCCAAAAGTAACTCAAGAATTTAACATCGCGATAAGAAGCAATAGTCTTAGTCATGACATGCAACCTAACGACTTCTCTAAAGAACCAATCCGCAATGTTTGAAGCATCATCGATTTTATGACAAGCTATAAAATGTGCCATCTTAGAGAATCTATCCTCAACAACAAAAATAGAATCCCTCCCCTTCTTAGTCCTTGGCAACCCCAAAATAAAGTCCATAGAAATGTCAAACCAAGTTCTTTTTAAGATTAGCACGCAAAAGTGTTCCCAAAGTTCTATTGACAACTTCAGTTTGTCCATCCGTTTGAGGATGACAAGTAGTAGAAAACAACAATTTTGTGCCAAGTTTAGCCCATAAAGTCTTCCAAAAGTAACTCAACAATATAACATCGCGACCAGAAACAATAGTTCTAGGATGCCATGCAACCTAACGACTTCTCTAAAGAACATATCCGCAATGTTTGAAGCATGATCGGTTTTATGACAAGCTATAAAATGTGCCATCTTAGAGAATCTATCCACAACAACAAAAATAGAATCCCTCCCCTTCTTAATCCTTGGCAACCCCAAAATAAAGTCCATAGAAATGTCAATCCAAGTTCTTTTTAAGAATAGCACGCAGAAGTGTTCCCAAAGTTCTATTGACAACTTCAGTTTGTCCATCCGTTTGAGGATGACAAGTAGTAGAAAACAACAATTTTGTGCCAAGTTTAGCCCATAAAGTATTCCAAAAGTAACTCAAGAATTTAACATCGCGACCAGAAACAATAGTCCTAGGCATGCCATGCAACCTAAGGACTTCTCTAAAGAACAAATCTGCAATGTTTGAAGCATCATCGAATTTATGACAAGCTATAAACTGTGCCATCTTAGAGAATCTATCCACAACAACAAAAATAGAATCCCTCCCCTTCTTAATCCTAGGCAACCCCAAAATAAAGTCCATAGAAATGTCAATCCAAGTTCTTTTTAAGAATAGCACGCAAAAGTGTTCCCAAAGTTCTATTGACAACTTCAGTTTGTCCATCCGGTTGAGGATGACAAGTAGTAGAAAACAACAATTTTGTGCCAAGTTTAGCCCATAAAGTATTCCAAAAGTAACTCAAGAATTTAACATCGCGACCATAAACAATAGTCCTAGGCATGCCATGCAACCTAAGGACTTCTCTAAAGAACAAATCTGCAATGTTTGAAGCATCATCGAATTTATGACAAGCTATAAACTGTGCCATCTTAGAGAATCTATCCACAACAACAAAAATAGAATCCCTCCCCTTCTTAATCCTAGGCAACCCCTAAATAAAGTCCATAGAAATGTCAAACCAAGTTCTTTTTAAGAATAGCACGCAAAAGTGTTCCAAAAGTTCTATTGACAACTTCAGTTTGTCCATCCGTTTGAGGATGACAAGTAGTAGAAAACAACAATTTTGTGCCGAGTTTAGCCCATAAAGTATTCCAAAAGTAACTCAAAAATTTAACATCGCGATAAGAAGCAATAGTCTAAGTCATGACATGCAACCTAACGACTTCTCTAAAGAACAAATCCGCGATGTTTGAAGCATCATCGGTTTTATGACAAGCTATAAAATGTGTCATCTTAGAGAATCTATCCACAACAACAAAAATAGAATCTCTCCTCTTCTTAATCCTGGGCAACCCCAAAATAAAGTCCATAGAAATGTCAATCCAAGTTCTTTTTAAGAATAGCACGCAAAAGTGTTCCCAAAGTTCTATTGACAACTTCAGTTTGTCCATCCGTTTGAGGATGACAAGTAGTAGAAAACAACAATTTTGTGCCAAGTTTAGCCCATAAATTCTTCCAAAAGTAACCCAACAATATAACATCGCGACCAGAAACAATAGTTCTAGAAATGCCATGCAACCTAACGACTTCTCTAAAGAACATATCCACAATGTTTGAAGCATGATCGGTTTTATGACAAGCTATAAAATGTGCCATCTTAGAGAATCTATCCACAACAACAAAAATAGAATCCCTCCCCTTCTTAATCCTTGGCAACCCAAAAATAAAGTCCATAGAAATGTCAATCCAAGTTCTTTTTAAGAATAGCACGCAGAAGTGTTCCCAAAGTTCTATTGACAACTTCAGTTTGTCCATCCGTTTGAGGATGACAAGTAGTAGAAAACAACAATTTTGTGCCAAGTTTAGCCCATAAAGTATTCCAAAAGTAACTCAAGAATTTAACATCGCGAACAGAAACAATAGTCCTAGGCATGCCATGCAACCTAAGGACTTCTCTAAAGAACAAATCTGCAATGTTTGAAGCATCATCGAATTTATGACAAGCTATAAACTGTGCTATCTTAGAGAATCTATCCACAACAACAAAAATAGAATCCCTCCCCTTCTTAATCAAAGGCAACCCCAAAATAAAGTCCATAGAAATGTCAAACCAAGTTCTTTTTAAGAATAGCACGCAAAAGTGTTCCCAAAGTTCTATTGACAACTTCAGTTTGTCCATCCGTTTGAGGATGACAAGTAGTAGAAAACAACAATTTTGTGCCAAGTTTAGCCCATAAAGTCTTCCAAAAGTAACTCAACAATATAACATCGCGACCAGAAACAATAGTTCTAGGAATGCCATGCAACCTAACGACTTCTCAAAAGAACATATCCGCAATGTTTGAAGCATGATCGGTTTTATGACAAGCTATAAAATGTGCCATTTAGAGAATCTATCCACAACAACAAAAATAAAATCTCTCCCCTTCTTAATCCTAGGCAACCCCAAAATAAAGTCCATAGAAATGTCAATCCAAGTTCTTTTTAAGAATAGCACGCAAAAGTGTCCCAAAGTTATATTGGCAACTTCAGTTTGTCCATCCGTTTGAGGATGACAAGTAGTAGAAAACAACAATTTTGTGCCGAGTTTAGCCCATAAAGTATTCCAAAAGTAACTCAAGAATTTAACATCGCGATAAGAAGCAATAGTCTTAGTCATGAAATGCAACCTAACGACTTCTCTAAAGAACAAATCCGCAATGTTTGAAGCATCATCGGTTTTATGACAAGCTATAAAATGTGCCATCTTAGAGAATCTATCCACAACAACAAAAATAGAATCCCTCCCCTTCTTAATCCTTGGCAACCCCAAAATAAAGTCCATAGAAATGTCAATCCAAGTTCTTTTTAAGAATAGCACGCTAAAGTGTTCCCAAAGTTCTATTGACAATTTCAGTTTGTCCATCCGTTTGAGGATGACAAGTAGTAGAAAACAACAATTTTGTGCCAAGTTTGGCCCATAATGTCTTCCAAAAGTAACTCAACAATATAACATCGCCACCAGAAACAATAGTCCTAGGAATGCCATGCAACCTAACGACTTCTCTAAAGAAAATATCCGCAATGTTTGAAGCATCATCGGTTTTATGACAAGCTATAAAATGTGTCATCTTAGAGAATCTATCCACAACAACAAAAATAGAATCTCTCCCCTTCTTAATCCTGGGCAACCCCAAAATAAAGTCCATAGAAATGTCAATCCAAGTTCTTTTTAAGGATAGCACGCAAAAGTGTTCCCAAAGTTCTATTGACAACTTCAGTTTGTCCATCCGTTTGAGGATGACAAGTAGTAGAAAACAACAATTTTGTGCCAAGTTTAGCCCATAAAGTCTTCCAAAAGTAACTCAACAATATAACATCGTGACCAGAAACAATAGTTCTAGGAATGCCATGCAACCTAACGACTTCTCTAAAGAACATATCCGCAATGTTTGAAGCATGTAAGGTCCGAGATTATAGAAATGATATTATTTTAAACGGAAATTATTGAATTAGAGAATTATGGAGTGTTGAATTATATTCCAAGATGTTTACAATTATTTAGGATTGAAATGGAATTAATTAGGATTGAATTGAATTTAAAAAAATTGTGCGGGGGCCATTTTGCAATTAGTGAAAAGTTGAGGGACTAAAGTGCAAATATGGAAAATTGAGTGGGACACTTGTCTTGGTCACCCTTGAACGTGTCATGTTTCCTTAAAAAAAAATTCAGAATTGCATGAGGAAGAAACGAAAGCTCCATAGAAATCCCTCAAGCTTTTATTTTTTTTAAAATTGCGATTAAGCAAGATCCGTCTATCAGAATTTGAATCCGAACACAGTACCGTGCTCCTCTCGTCAACAGCTACAACTGGACGTAAGTTTTGTTACGTTTTGACATATTTTGAAATTATGATATTGTCAGAATTGAATAGAAGTCATATATGCTGTTCTATTGATATCAGACATTGTATAAACGAAACCGGCTTGAAAAAAGGACTGCGTATGAAATTGTTATGGATTTTCAGAGTTTATTCGAATGTAATTATACCGATTTGATATCAGAATTACGGTATTATCGATTATGTGATATGGGTATTGATATCTGCATTATACTGTATCACTGGATATATTGATATTAGTCAGAGTTGAATCAGACGAGTTGTTAATTTGGTTGTATTGATATGGTATTGCCGGTATTGCGGGACTGTACAGATTTGACATGAGACTTTGTATTGATATTGATTATGAGTTCTTGTATTATACTTGTGATGTTGAAATTGACGGGGTTACTGAGATTGTATTGTTATACCGTCGAAACATCAGTGGATTGATATTGATCAGACTCAGTAGTGATTGTGATTATATCGTGATATCGTCGATATGGAATAGATTGTGTCTTGAGTCGATATTGATCAGATTATGTTTTGATTGTGTATTGATCAGAACAGGCTTTGAATTAAGCGGTATTTTGACACGGTCTATTCGATATTGTTATTTCAGATTGATATGGACAGATTTGAATTCTGGACTTCGTCTTCGTCAGACCGAAAAGATAAAGGTATAAGTCAATGTGGTATTGGGAGATCGACTTAAGTCAGTCTAGACTTGAGTTTCCCTAAATCACATACTTTACTTTATTGCATTGATATTGCATTGATTTGATGGATATACTTGTTCTCTTGATTTATAGATAGCAGGTATCAGACGAGAAATCTTGTGACAGAAGTGCCTGATAGTGGTGGGATCGCCACGGGCACATTGCACGATGTCACAGGATAGTGTATACATCTTGGGACGGAAGTGCCTGACAGTGGCGGGATCGCCACGGGCACATTGCACGATGTCTCAAGATGGGTTATTAGCGATAGAGCTACAGTCCGTGACGGATAGGTCAGGACACCGGATGTTTGGTTATATCGAGTAATAGGATTGGAATTCTTCTATTACGGAATTCGATATAGGAACACCATATTTGGTTATATCGAGTAATAGGAACAGAGTTCCTTCTATTACGGAATTCGATATAGGAATACCACATTTGGAAACCGGGATCCCTAGACTAGGATTGAGTCTAGTCTGAATAATAGAGTTACGATCATTGTCGACAGTCTATGATTGTTTATGTTCAGATTTTGATATATATATCTATTAGCTGATTACATGCTTTATATTTGTTTATATGATTGCATGTTTTGTTGATTTATACTGGGATTTATTCTCACCGGAGTTATCCGGCTGTTGACTTGTCTGTATGTGTACATGACAACAGGTGGGACAGGATCAGGGTCCAGAAGATGAGGAGAGATCGTGATAGAGTGGAGACTTCGGACTTGGATGTATATAGGGTTTTGACACTTGATATTTAGATGTTGAACCTTAGTTTTACTGATTTGTAGACGATACAGGACTTGTACTTTATTTTATACTGAGTTGTATATTAGTTGATTTCACTACGTTCCGCATTTTAAAATAAATAAATAAAAAAAATTTTAGACCATGTTTTATAATTGATTAATTAGTCCCAACGATGATTAAGAACTTGATTAGCGTCCGGGTCCCCACAACAGGTGGTATCAGAGCGATAGATACTTTAGACTGAGATAGAAGAGAATGAGCGGGGTAGATTGAATTTTCTTTCCTTGCATGTGATTGCTAGCATGAGAATTATTTCAATGTTGATTTACATTGTGTGTGCTAGCATGATTTATTGTTTTCCCTATTACATGTTGTTGTAATCTGAGTTGATTACAGCATGTAATTACCAAGACTGAATCAGAACCGAGTCTGAATCAGAGGTATATGATCAGAGGAGGGCTGAGACAGATTAGATAGATTGGGTATTGATTTGTTTGATATTCAGATATACCGCCTCGGAGAATTCCAGAAAGGGGTAGTACTTCGACTGAACAGACAGATGTTAGAGTAGGTGCCCGTCGAGCCAAGTGTTGGCCGAGTGTTCACAATGAAACTCTATGTATAAGCAATCTTTATTTTTCTAATATTTGAAATTATTATTTTGGCAAATTTTTATCTGTATACCCATGCTAGTTGCATAGATAAAGCCCTTGAATATACAAATAGTAGAAAGAATATGAGATGCTCATATGATGAGTATCATGAAACTCATATTTGTAATACTGTATATTCTAAACGGTTCCTAGTCGATTCAGCCGCCACTAAGAAGGATATAGGCCGCTCGAGTTAGAGACTAGTATCTGCGATGTGAGTACCATGTTTCATTGGTAGGGGACATTGTGATGTCCGAACATGCAAATAGGTGCTCCTTGTAGAGTGCACTGAACAACCCTCCATAAAAGGACTTTCCAAGTGGTTCTCACTTATCGAGTGGAAAATTCCTGGTTTATGGTTGTACAGAATTAGTCCTTATGACCCGGGACAACATTGAGACTCTATGTGCTAGAATTACACTTTGACTTGTTTACCGACTCTCATGGGGTCATCAGGTGGCAAGGTTGGGTGTTCTGTCGAAACACATAGGAGTCGATGCATTGTAGCCGGGGATTCACCGCTTACCTACGGGTATGGATATCCTATGTGTTTTTCATGTATGTGTGGGTTGAAATCTCTGATCAGAGTATGGTGGTAATTATGAAAGGGGTTTCATAGATTACACCATCGATGCAACCACAACATGACACATAGTATAGATTCATTGACAACTCTCGATAAACCAATAGTTGTCGAATCGGTCGGGATATATGAGTTGAAGGGACCGTACTGTACGCTAACCATAATTGAATGGTTCTTGCAGGCACTATCATGTGATACCTAGGGAATCACGTAAGCGATCTTGCAGGCACTATCAATGTGTTGAACGGCTTATAAATGTGTTTATAAGCGTAAAGAAAAATAGAAGTATGACTTCTATGAGAGAAATATAAATTTTAATTTATGGAAGTGTTCCTAAGATTAAAATTTGGCCAAGTAAATAATGTAGTTGAAAATTGTGACTTTCATAAACATTATTGAGGACTAAATTAAATTAATTCAAGTGTTGAATTAATTAAACACTAGTGGACCTAGTAGAGTCTAAATAATTAAATTAATTCAAGTGTTGAATTAATTAAATAATATTGAGTCTTGTAGAGCTCAATTAAAATAATTATTTAACTAGTGGGATTTGAATAAATTCAAGGAGTATTTAATTAATCTCAAATGTGTTTGAGATAATTAAAATTTAGTCCATGGTTTTTAATGTGTTAAAAACCATATAATATATGTGAGACATGCTAGGGTTTGAATGCTTGGGAGGTGAAGAGTCTTGAATACTTTTGATTAAAAAATTGCAAAGGCATGCAACTTTTTCTCTCAACTTTTCACACACCCAAGACTAGACTTCATTCTCACACTCACTCTCTCTCACTTGGCCGAAATATTGGAGGATTTTCTCTCAAAATTTTTCTTGTTTTGTTCTTCATTTTCTTGGAGAATAAAACCCTTCTCATTGAAAAATCTTCTAGTTTTTCTAGTGCAAAACTAGAAGGGGTTTACCTAGCTAGTGGTGGGCCTTATTTTGAAGGAAAGATTCAAGGATTTGGAGGAGGAGCTTGTAGATCTTCATGCCTTGAAGAGCTTTGTTGTTTGACAACAAAGTTGGTGCCATTCATCAATCTTTTAAAGATTGATAGGTATAAATCTCTTAACATCCTATGTATGGTGTTATTTTGTAAATATTGCACAAAACTAAGGAGTGGCCGAAATTTCTTGATAAAATTTAAAATTCTTGACTTCCGTTGCGCTTCCGACCACCGTAACCGGTCCGCTTTCAAGTGGTATCCGAGCTAAGGTTACGGTTTTTGTGTAATATTTGCATAATATTATGTTGAGATCGATTTCTAACCGCTTGAGAAATTTTTTGGTGCAAGATATACAAGGGCCGAAAATTTGAAAGCAAAAACAAAAAAAAAAAAACATTTTTTCGGGCAGCCGAGGGGCTGCCCGAAATTGGGCAGCCCAAGGGGCTGCCCGAAATGCTTCTTTTAAAATTAAAAAAAAAAAAATTTTGTGTTGTGGCCGGAATCCGGCGACGACGATAATGGCTAGGGTTTCCAAAAGTGTTTTGGAGAATCTTAGTGTCATGGGCCTTGAGATGTTGGGCCATTAGATGGTCAACATATTTTGTGAAATTTAAATGGGCCTAAGTATTTTGTGAAAAATGAGTTTTGGGCCCTTAAGTTTAAATTTACAATTGTTGCACATATTTTCTCATAAAATAAATAATTGAAGTTGGACTTTAATTATTTATAGTAAATTGTGATTTACAAGAAATTCGATTATAAATAAATTAATTTGAAAGTAGACAAAGGAGTTTGTATACTTTGTTAATTTAATTTATAATTGTGGCGGTTAGTGATTGGATCAAGATATATAATATTGGATCAATTAATTATAGTGATAATTAATTGATGGTGTATGATATGTGATATTGTGCATGAAGGATGATCAAAAGCCCAAGCCCAATTTGCTAGGTGTATGCTAGGATATTTGTGTTGTATGATTGTAATAATTATCAATTTAAAGTGGGCTTGGTTTATAGCCTGTTCCCACCCCATGAGATGTATCCCTATGTGCCATGGATATTTAATTGTAAATATTAGAATAGTGGAAGATCAAGATTGGAAGATGGTGGCCTTGGTGATTATGAAGATCGAAGACATGTAATATTGGATGCTAATGTAATAATTTAGTTGCATTGCATCCCGTGCATTTACCCTAGGATTGGACCTAGGCCCGTGTTTGGCTCACACGGGCCATTAGTTTTGGGGCGATTGATCATCCTTGTACTGTTTTCTATTTATAATATATGCATGATATGTTATAAATAATGAGTATGTGCGTTATTATTATTATAATAACAAAGTTGCATGAATCCGGCAAACATACGATCAAACATGGCGAGCTTTTAAAATAAAATTAATGATGAGACCTTTCAAAAATTAAAAACCCTCATTTTGAATAAGATTCAAAATTAATATCAAGTCCGAAAAAGGGAATTATAAATTTGTTTATAATTTCTTTGTCTTCCATCGACAATGGGTGCATGATGAACGCTACCCGTACTCGGGGCTCGGCTCATATTATTGAGGGGGCCCTGGGTGCCGGAAAGCTGTGACATCCATTGACATTGTGATGTGAACTACGTGGAACTCCCATGATTTCGGCACATATTATTGAGGGAACTCATGGCGACCGTCCGTTAAGGTTCAACATCGATGGGTTAGGCTTGACACGTAAAGATGAACGACGTCATATTATTGGGTCCTAATCAAACGTGAGACAAAAGTTTACGTAGAGGGTTGCATTGTGATGCAATTGGAAACTACCTTTTAGGAATTGTGATTGGCTGATATTATTCGGGATCACAATTCGCTAATTGGACCTTACGTACCTACTGAGGAAAGGAGTTTCCCGTTTTCACTAGAGGGTAGTGAAAGATGTCAAAACAGTGGGAGCAAATATTTATGAAGTAAAAGTCCAAACTTCATATCTTACTAAATATTTAAAATAGTCATCAACATTTATCTGTTTTTACTTTTCAGTACAAATCGACAATGTCTTCGATGCGCAATTCGATATCTGTAATACTCGACAAACACATATTAACTGGACCTAATTACCTCACTTGGCTAAGAAATTTGAAAATAGTCTTGAATTCGGAAAGGGTAACATATACACTGACTCAATCGCCCCCTGTTGAGGCTCCGACTGACTGCACTCCTGAGGAATTGCAGGCTTACAAGGAATGGTGTGACCATGACTTGATAACCAGGTGTTATACGCTGACTTCTATGAATGATGAGCTGCAGAGGCGTTTTGAGGGTGCAAAGAATGCTGCTGACATTCATTTGCACCTCAAAGAGCTCTTTGGAGAGCAAACGCGTCCTCTTAGGCATGCTACCGTCAAGGAGCTGATCACTTTGCGCATGCGAGATGGGACCTCGGTCCATGAGCATGGCGTAAAGGTGATCGGGCTCGTGGACAAGCTCGTTGGCATGGATCTGATCTTGCCTTCGGAGTTGACCACCGACGTGTTGCTGTTATCGCTGCCTAGCTCATTTGATCCTTTTGTGGTGAATTTCAACATGAACAAGATGGAACCGACCCTTGAGGAGTTGGTGAACATGCTTGTTACGTTTGAATCCACCATCAAGAAAGAGAAGTTGGTTCTTTATGTGGGTTCTTCATCTGGTACGAAGATTGATCCACATGGGAAGGGAAAGAAGAGTTCTTTCCAACGTCCCAAAAGGAACGTGCCCTTGTTGAGGCAATCTCCGAATCCTGTTGAGACCGCCAGACCAGTTAAGGCTGACAAGACTGGTGATGTTTGTCATCACTGCAAGAAGCCTGGACATTGGAAGCAAAATTGCAAGGAATATCTGGCCCAGAAGTGTTCTGGAAACGGTATGTTCTAAATTTAAGTAAACATTTCAATTAACTCTACTTCTTGGGTATTAGATACCGGTTGTGACTCACATCTCTGTAATGGGTTACAGGTGATGGGAAGAAGTAGGAAGCTTAAGGAAGGTGTGACCTTCTTGAGGATGGGCAATGGAGCAAGAGTTGCTACCAAGGCTATTAAGGATGTTTACTTATTGTTGAACAATGACATTAAGTTAATTTTAAGAGATGTTTTGTTTGTACCTGTTTGGTGTAAAACATTGTTTCCATTTCTATTGTGATAAAAATGGATATTCTTGTTTATTTAGCAAAGGTGTTTGCAACATTTACAAGAATGAATGTTTAATTGGTACTTGAGAACTTGAAAACGATCTCTATAACTTAAAATTAAAAGATATTCCATTAAATGTCCATTCAAAGGCAGACACCATATGAGATATGGATGGGTAAGCCTCCCAAATATTCTCATCTTAGAATATGGGGAGCCCTGCTTATGTGAAGCAGGTAGTGGGAGATAAATTGGATTGTTGATCCATTTTATGTTACTTTGTGGGATATCCAAGGAATTAAGTTGGATATTATTTCTATCATCCCCAAGAAACAAAGGTGTTTGTTTCTAGGAATGCAACCTTTTTGGAAAAGGATTTTCTATTGGATAGAAAAAGGGAGATGATAGAACTCGAAGAGGTTCGAGAGAAACCCGCAATTATAGAACCCACACCCAATGAGCCAAGAGAGGAGACGAGAAAGTCTCGAGACCACCTATGAGGTATGGTCAGCTTCTTGAAGAGGGCCATGATGAGCCTAACCATGGATGTGATCCAAGGACCTTCAAGGAAGCGTTATCTGATGCCAATTCATCCAAGTGACTTGAAACAATGGAATCTGAGTTGAATTCCATGCATTCGAACCAAATGTAGGATCTTGTGGATCCACCTGTGGGAACTGTTTCCACAGGGACTTGGGGAGGATGGGAAGGTGTTGACCTTCAAGGCGCGATTGGTGGCAAAAGGATGTACTCAAAGACAAGGAGTTGACTTTGAGGAAACCTTTTCCCAATCGCAATGTTCAAGTCCATAAGATTTTGCTAGCCATAGCTGCATGGTATGACTATGAGATATAGCAGATGGATGTTAAGACAGCCTTTCTTAATAGGGATTTTAAGAAAGTGATTTACATGTCTCAACCTGAAGGGTTTACATCTGTCGGAAGAGAGCATATGGTATGCAAACTTCAAAGATCTATTTGTGGTCTAAGAAGGCATCTAGGAGTTGGAACCTTAGATTCGATAGTACAATCAAAGAGTTGATTTACTAAGATTCCTAAGGGACCCTATGTGAAGGTCAGTGGGAGTGTTATGACATTCCTGGTGTTATATGTTGATGACATTCTACTCATTGGGAATGATGTAGGAATGTTGCAATCAACTAAGATATGGTTAGCGAGTAAGTTCTCGATGCAGGACTTGGGTGAAGCATCTTTTGTATTGGGATACAGATCTATTGAGATAGATCGAAAAGATGGCTTGCTCTCACCCAGTCCACATACATGATACCATCGTGAAGCGGTTCTCGATGGATGAGTCCTTGAGAGGACATTTACCAATGTGTCATGGCGTGTCCCTATCCAAGTCTGTCTCCTAAGACTGATGAAGAGATAGTGACGATGACACGCATTCCGTATGCTTCGGCAATTGGTAACATCATGTATGGGATGATATCTACACGTCTTGACGTGGCTTTCGCACTAAGTGTAGTGAGTAGATATCAATCGAACCCTGGTCTTTCACACTGGAAAGCTGTGAAAGACATCCTCAAGTAGTTGAGAAGGACCAATAAATTGTTCTTGGTCTATGGGGTGGAGAACTAAAATTGGAAGGCTATATCGACTCTAGCTTCCAAAGCGATATCGATGACTCGAAGTCAACCTCTGGTTTTGTATTCATGCTCTATGGTGCTGCTGTCTCTTGGAAGAGTTCCAAGCAAGACAATACTGCGGATTCCAGCACAGAGGCCGAATACATTGCTGCATCGGATGCAGCAAGGGAGGCTGTTTGAGCTATAGCTCCCGTGTTGTCACACAACACCGGGACAGGAGCAACTCCATTAGGAATGACGCCCAACTCTTGGAAGAAATTCCTTATCCAAACAGCCTCCCTTATCCAAACAGCCTCCCTTGCTGCATCTGATGCAGCAATGTATTCGGCCTCTGTGCTGGAATCCGCAGTATTGTCTTGCTTGGAACTCTTCCAAGAGACAGCAGCACCATTGAGCATGAATACAAACCTAGAGGTTGTCTTCAAGTCATCGATATCGCTTTGGAAGCTAGAGTCGGTATAGCCTTCCAATTCTAGTTCTCCACCCCATAGACCAAGAACAATTTATTGGTCCTTCTCAACTACTTGAGGATGTCTTTCACAGCTTTCAAGTGTGGAAGACCAGGGTTCGATTGATATCTACTCACTACAATTAGTGTGAAAGCCACGTCAGGACGTGTAGATATCATCCCATCATGATGCTACCAATTGCCGAAGCATACGGAATGCGTGTCATCGCCACTATCTCTGCATCAGTCTTGGGAGACAAACTTGGATAGGGACACGCCATGACACATTGGTAGATGTCCTCTTATGGACTTCTCCATCGAGAACCGCTTCACGATGGTATCAATGTATGTGGACTTGGTGAGACCAAGCAATCTTTTCGATCTATCTCAATAGATCTGTATCTCAATACAAATGATGCTTCACCCAAGTCCTGCATCGAGAACTTACTCGCTAACCATATCTTAGTTGATTGCAACATTCCTACATCATTCCCAATGAGTAGAATGTCATCAACATAAAGCACCGGGAATGTCACAACACTCCCACTGACCTTCTTATACACAGGGTTTCTCAGGATTCTTAGTAAATCAACTCTTTGATTGTACTATTAAGGTTCCAACTCCTAGATGCCTGCTTTAGACCATAAATAGGTCTCTGAAGTTTGCATACCATATGCTCACTTCCGATAGATGTAAACCCTCCACGTTTGAGACATGTAAATCACTTTCTTAATATCCCCATTAAGAAAGACTGTCTTGACATCCATCTGCCATATCTCATAGTCATACCATGCAGATATGGCTAGCAATATCCTTATAGACTTGAGCATTTCAGCTGGTGAAAAGGTTTCCTCAAAGTCAACTCCTTGTATTTGAGTATATCCTTTTGCCACCAATCGCGCCTTGAAGGTCAATACCTTCCATCCGCCCCAAGTCCCTATGGGAACCGTTCCCTCAGGTGGATCTATAAGATCCTACACTTGGTTCGAATGCATGGAATTCAACTCAGATTCCATTACTTCAAGCCACTTGGATGAATTGGCATCAGATAACGCTTCCTTGAAGGTCCTTGGATCACATCCATGGTTAGGCTCATCATGGCCTTCTTCAAGAAGCGGACCATACCTCATAGGTGGTCTCGAGACTTTCTCGGATCTTCTAGGAGCTTGTATCTTCTCACTTGGCTCTTCGGGTGTGGGTTCTATAATTGTGGGTGTCTCTCGAACCTCTTCGAGTTCTATCATCTCCCCTTTTCTATCCAATAGAAATTCCTTTTCCAAAAAGGTTGCATTCCTAGAAACAAACACCTTTGTTTCTTGGGGATGATAGGAATAATATCCAACTGAATTCCTTGGATATCCCACAAAGTAACATAAAATGGATCGACTATCCAATTTATCTCCCACTACCTGCTTCATAAGCAGGGCACCCCCATATTCTAAGATAAGAATATTTGGGAGGCTTACCCATCCATATCTCATATGGTGTCTGCCTTTGAATGGACATTTAATGGAATATCTTTCAATTTTAAGTTATAGAGATCGTTCAAGTTCTCAAGTACCAATTAAACATTCATTCTTGTAAATGTTGCAAACACCTTTGCAAAGTAAACAAGAATATCCATTTTTATCACCATAGAAATGGAAAAAATGTTTTTTAACAAAATTAGGTACAAACAAAACATCTCTTAAAATTAACTTAAAATAATTGTTCAACAATAAGTAAACATTTCTTAAGGTCTTGGCAGCAACTCTTGCTCCATAGCCATTCTCAAGAAGGACTCACCTTCTCAAATCCTCTTACTTCTTCCCATCACCTGTAACTCATTACAGAGATTTGATCAACATTTGGAATCCAATACCCAAGAAGTAGAGTTAACTGAAATGTTTACTTCAATGTAGAACATACCATTTCCAGAACTTTCCTGAGCAAGATATTCTTTGCAATTTCGCCTCCAATGTCCAGGCTTCTTGCAGTGATGACATTCATCAGCAGTCTTGTCAGCCTTAACTGGTGTGGCTGCCACAATGGGATTCGGAGATTGCCTCATCAAGGGCACGTTCTTCTTGGGATGTTGGAAAGAACACTTCTTTCCCTTCCCATGTGGATCAATCTTCGTACCAGATGAAGAACCCACATAAAGAACCAACTTCTCCTTTTTGATAGTGGATTCAAACATAACAAGCATATTCACCAACTCCTCAAGGGTCGGCTCCATCTTGTTCATGTTGAAGTTCACCACAAAAGGATCAAATGAGCTAGGCAATGATAACAGCAACACGTCGGTGGTCAACTCCGAAGGCAAGATCATATCCATGCCAACGAGCTTGTCCACGAGCCCAATCAACTTCAGGCCATGCTCATGGACCGAGGCCCCATCTCGCATGCGCATAGTGATCAGCTCCTTGATGGTAGCATGCCTAAGAGGCCGTGTTTGCTCACCAAAGAGCTCCTTGAGATGCAAAAGAATGTCAGCAGCACTCTTTACATCCTCAAAACGCCTCTGCAGCTCTTCATTCATAGAAGTCAGCATATAACACCTGGCTATCAAGTCATGGTCACACCATTCCTTGTAAGTCTGCAATTCCTCAGGAGTGCAGTCAGTCGGAGCCTCAACAGGGGGCGACTCAGTCAGTGTATATGCTACCCTTTCCGAATTCAAGACGATTTTTTTTTTAGGTTTCTTAGCCAAGTGAGGTAATTAGGTCCAGTTGATATGTGTTTGTCGAGTATTATGGATATCGGATTGCGAATCGAAGACATTGTCAATTTGTACTGAAAAGTAAAAACAGATAAATGTTGATGACTATTTTAAAATATTTAGTAAGATATGAAGTTTGGACTTTTACTTCATAAATATTTGTTCCCACTGTTTTCACATCTTTCACTACCCTCTAGTGAAAATGGGAAACTCCTTTCCTCAGTAGGTACGTAAGGTCCAATTAGCGAATTATGATCCCGAATAATATCAGCCAATCACAAATCCTAAAAGGTAGTTTCCAATTGCATCACAATGCAACCCTCTACGTAAACTTTTGTCTCACGTTTGATTAGGACCCAATAATATGACGTCGTTCATCTTCACGTGTCAAGCCTTACCCATCGATGTTGAACCTTAATGGACGGTCGCCATGAGTTCCCTCAATAATATGAGCCGAAATCATGGGAGTTCCACGTAGTTCACATCACCATGTCAATGGATGTCACAGCTTTTCGGCACCCAAAGCTCCCCCAATAATATGAGCCGAGCCCCGAGTACGGGTAGCGTTCATCATGCACCCATTGTCGATGGAATACAAGAAAATTATAAACAAATTTATAATTCCCCTTTTCGGGCTTGATATTATTTTTGAATCTTATTCAAAATGAGGGTTTTTAATTTTGAAAGGTCTCATCATTAATTTTATTTTAAAAGCTCGCCATGTTTGATCGTATGTTTGCCGGATTCATGCAACTTTATTATTATCATAATAATAACGCACATACTCATTATTTATAACATATCATGCATATATTATAAACAGTAAACAAAACAAGGATGATCAATCGCCCCAATACTAATGGACCGTGTGAGCTAAACACGGGGCTAGGTCCAATCCTAGGGAAATGCACGGGATGCAAATGCAACTATTACATAAACTTCCAATATTTACATGTCTTCGATCTTCATAATCATCATGGCCACCATCTTCCAATCTTGATCATCCACTATACTAATATTTACAAATAAATATCCATGGCAAATAGGGATACATCTCATGGGGTGGGAACGGGCCATAAACCAAGCCCACTTTAAATATTTGATAATTATTACAATCATTCAACACAAAATATCCTAGCATACACCTAGCAAATTGGGCTTGGGCTTTTGATCATCCTTCATGCATAATATCACATATCATACACCATCAATTAATTATCACAATAATTAATTGATCCAATATTATATATCTTGATCCAATCACTAACCGCCACGATTATAAACTAAATTAACAAAGTATACAAACACCTTTGTCTACTTTCAAATTAATTTATTTATAACCGAATTTCTTGTAAATCACCATTTACTATAAATAATTAAAGTCCAACTTAAATTATATATTTCATTAGAAAAATTTGCAAGTTTTGTAATTTTAAACTTAAGGGCCCAAAAAACTCATTTTTCACCAAAAACATTTTTGGCCCATTTAAAATTCACAAACATGTTAGCCATCCAATGACCCAACAACTCAAGGCCATGACACTTTGATATTCCAAAACACTTTTAGAAACCCTAGCCGTCATCGCCGTCGCCGGAGCTCCGTCGCCGGATTCTACAAGCTCTCCTCCTTGAATGGAAGATAAATCTACAAGCTCTCCTTCTTTCTTCTTGAATCTTTCCTTCAAATTAGGCCCACCACCAACTAGGTAGATCCCCTCATATTTTGCACTAGAAAAATATGAGGATTTTTCAAAGAGAAGTGTGTGTATTCTTCAACAATTGAAGAACACAAAAATGAGAGAAAAAAGGAGAGAAAAGATGGAGGAATTTCGGCCATAGTGTGTGCAAGAATGGGGAAGGGAGACTTGTCTTGGTCCTTGAAAAAGTTGAGGCATAAAGTTGCATGTCATGCCTTGAAAACTCAAAAAGTAGTCTCCCAACCTTTCACCTCCCATGCATGCATATTATATGGTTTTTATCAAAATAAAAACCATGGACTAAATTTAATTATCTCAAACATATTTGAGACTAATTAAACATTACTTGAATTTACCCAAGTCCCACTAGTTAAATAATTAATTTAAATTGAGCTCAACAAGACTCAATATAATTTAATTAATTCAACACTTGAATTAATTTAATTATTTGGACTCTACTAGGTCCACTAGTGTTTAATTAATTCAACACTTGAATTAATTTAATTTAGTCCATAATAATGTTTATGAAAATCACAATTTTCAAATACATTATTCACTCGGCCAAATTTTAATTTAGGAACACTTCCATAAATCAAAATTTACATTTCTCTCATAGAAGTCATACTTCTATTTTTCTTTACGCTTATAAACTCATTTATAAGCCGTTCAACACATTGAACTAATTTTCTCCTTTATAGAAGTCATACTTCTAATTTTCGTTACGCTTATAAACTCCTTTATAAGCCGTTCAACACATTGAACTATTTTTACTTCTCAACGGGATCTAGAAAGCTAGTACTTGTGTGGCCCTCAATGGTTCATTGATACAACTAGCCGTGGGTTCACATCTCCATGTGATTCGGACTAAACATGTTCTTATATGAGCATACCCTAATTGCTCCATTCTTACTTATCAACACCTTGATAACAAGAACGTCAGAACTCAAGTCTGATAGTACCCAACCAATCATGTTAAACGCCTAGCAGCATCGCTTACATGATTCCCTAGGTATCAAATGATAGTGCCTGCAAGAACCATTCTATTATGGTTAGCGTACAGTACGGTCCCTTCAACTCATATATCCCGATCGATTCGCCAACCATTGGTTTATCGAGAGTTGTCAATGAATCGATACTATGTGTCATGTCGTAGTTGCATCAATGGTGTAATCTATGAAACCCCTTTCATAATTACCACCATACTCTGGCCAGAGATTTCAACCTACATACACATGATAACACATAGGATATCCATACCCGAAGGTAAGCGGTGAATCCCCGACTACAATGCATCGACTCCTATGTGTTTCGACAGAACACCCAACCTTGCCACCTGATGACCCCATAAGAGTCGGTAAACAAGTCAAAGTGAAATGCTAGCACATAGAGTCTCAATGTTGTCCCGGGTCATAAGGACTAATGGTGTACAACCATAAACTAGGACGTTTCCACTCGATAAGTGAGAACCACTTGGAAAGTCCTTTAATGGAGGGTTGTTCAGTGCACTCTACCAGGAGCACCTATCTGCATGCTCGGACATCACAATGTCCCCTACCAATGAAACATGGTACTCACATCGCAGATACTAGTCTCTAACTCGAGCGGCCTATATCCTTCTTTGTGGCGGCTGAATCGACTAGGAACCGTTTAGAATATACAGTATTACAAATATGAGTTTCATGATACTCATCATATGACCATCTCATATTCTTTCTACCATTTGTATATTCAAGGGCTTTATCTATCCAACTAGTATGGGTATACAGATAAAGATGTGCCAAAATAATAATATCAAATATTACTAAAATAAAGATTGCTTATACATAGAGTTTTATTGTGAACACTCGGCCAACACTTGGCTCGACGGGTACCTACTCTAACAATTAGAGATAGCTAATGAGTAGAGATTTTGCAATAAGGAATCTAGATTTAGAATTCCTTTGAGATTGTCGTATATGACTCGATTGTTACAAAAAGGAACAGATGGTATCCTTATGTACTCAGTAGATGTACTGAAATCGAGCTTAACATTGGCAGATTTGCCAGTGATATACGAGTTGGTAGATGTTTGCCTAGATAAGATTTTAGATTTGCTTTATATCAGAAAGATAGATTTCAGAATTGAATTCAGATCAGATACTGATTGTTGTTTTAGAATTCAGTACAGAATAATATTGTATGTACAGAATGATACATAATAAATTGAAAGATCAGTAGAAGAGTACTGACCAGGAGTTACATCTGATTTAGTGTTTCTCTTTGGCATGTGTCAGTATCTTCAGAGATGTGCTGATAATTCTATGCTCGTTATAACTATGAGATTTTGATATAATTGCAGCATTTGATTGATCGAATCGACTATCGGAAGACTGTAGTGATTATTTTGAGAATAAGGATTATTGTATACAGAAATTATTCAGATATGAATCTTGCTTGAAACAGATTGTATTCAGAGTATGCGTTATCTGAAATTAGTATATCGATTGAGTTTGACACAGTTGAGATTGTGATCAGGGGCTGATAACGATATTGATATCAGAAATATCAGAAATTTCAGAGATGTCAGAAATATCAGAAATGTCAGAAATGTATTTTGTCTGATTTGATAGATTATTTTATTCGACTGTTGCTTCATATCTGCTGAGTATTGTTATTGTTCTAAATCAGTATTTGAGACATCTTATATTTTTTGGGGAGCATATTTTATTTGCAGATGAAATAACAGTTGATTTGAATGACATGAAGATGTTTACCAGAAATCATTGTATTATGAGTTCACTGAACTCACTAGATCTGTATAGGATATTGATATTTCGTCTCTGATGTAATATTACTGTGTTTTGAATCCGTATATGCTGCAGATTATTGTGAACCAGTGAGAGTATATACAGTTCCAACCGAATCAGAGTTAAATTCGAGAGTTACAGCAGTTCAGAATGTGATTAGAATGTAACAGATATGTGATTGTGTATTTTGTATGAGACTGATTATCTTGTGATGTCAGATGTGTCAGAATTGTACAGCAAAGCTTGATATAGATAGGTAGAGCCGAATACCAGGTAGGTATATTTTCTTTCATTTATGTTATTAACTGATTTGTTTGTATCAAATAGTTCGAATCTAAAATCACAGATAGGGTCAGAAATGTACCGTAGTGGATTCAGTTTTCAATTTGATGATTGAGAATGTATGGTATTCGAACAGATAGAGTTGATATAGACAGATTAGATCAGCTATGACAGAATTTGTATTGAAATGTTGACAGAAATTGTATTGATATGTCTGAATCGCTAACAGAAAAGACAGAAAGATAGAAATCAGAAGATTTATTACAGAAATTGTATAGTTCTGACGAGAAATGGGGAGTATAATTCGATGAATTTCATAATGAGATTACTTCAATACTTTCCAGATATGATATGATATGATTATGATTGACAGATTTTTCAATCTATATCTATTAGTTTGTACCAGATAACGTACAAACATAACCAAACGACAAAGATCGATGTCAAGAAATTGTCAGATTGACCAGGATGTTGAAATAGATTATATCAGATTGTGACTTTTGATTGATTTGGTACTTGTAATAGAGTATATCATGAGCTTTCTCTTAGATTGTTTTACAGATTGACAGACAGTCAGAATGTACTAGCCAGATATTGGAAGATTTTGGTACAGCTTTGTGCTGGATATTAGCACTATACAGCTTTAGTGCTGGATGTTAGCACTAGTTGTTATGAATTATTGTCACTGTATGAATTCCTGTATGACAATAATTATTAAGACAGTTCAGAATGTACAGATTTAAGAAACAAACGTCGGATGATGACGATTGGTATTTGAAGCTGAAGACAGTATATGTCCTTGATTGAAAAAAACAGATTTGATAATAGCTGATGGTCCTCATATGTGATGAGCTGTAGATTGGTTTATACGGACGTTGTATAGCCACTAATACGAGATTGATTCTGTCAGAAGGATTGGAGAAGTATTATGACATTGTACTTAGTGAATTCATATTCCAGATTGGAATCAGAATCAGTAGAAGTAAGAGAATTCAGAATGAAGATTATCCTGTTGTTAAAAACACAGTAAGATTGTCAGTAGGTCAATGAGAATATCTGAAAGACAGAATCTGATATGAGATTGAAATTTCAGAATTGATTCATTGAGATAAGTTTTCTTATTTACCTCTTGTATACGTTTCGTGTTGATATCTGACTTGATTACCTGTGGTTTCGAGGACGAAATCGTATCTTAGAGGGGGAGGATTGTAAGGTCCGAGATTATAGAAATGATATTATTTTAAACAGAAATTATTGAATTAGAGAATTATGGAGTGTTGAATTATATTCCAAGATGTTTGCAATTATTTAGGATTGAAATGGAATTAATTAGGATTGAATTGAATTTAAAAAAATTTTGCGGGGGCCATTTTGCAATTAGTGAAAAATTGAGGGACTAAAGTGAAAATATGGAAAATTGAGTGGGACACTTGTCTTGGTCACCCTTGAACGTGTCATGTTTCCTTAAAAAAAATTCAGAATTGCATGAGGAAGAAACGAAAGCTCCATAGAAATCCCTCAAGCTTTTATTTTCTTTAAAATTGCGATTAAGCAAGATCCGTCTATCAGAATTTGAATCCGAACACAGTACCGTGCTCCTCTCGTCAACAGCTACAACTGGACGTAAGTTTTGTTACGTTTTGACATATTTTGAAATTATGATATTGTCAGAATTGAATAGAAGTCATATATGCTGTTCTTGTGATATCAGACATTGTATAAACGAAACCGGCTTGAAAAAAGGACTGCGTATGAAATTGTTATGGATTTTCAGAGTTTATTCGAATGTAATTATACCGATTTGATATCAGAATTACGGTATTATCGATTATGTGATATGGGTATTGATATCTGCATTATACTGTATCACTGGATATATTGATATTAGTCAGAGTTGAATCAGATGAGTTGTTAATTTGGTTGTACTGATATGGTATTGCCGGTATTGCGGGTGTAATAGCCGAGCCCGGTGTACGGTACGGTTTAAGTTTTGTATGTTTATTTGGGTTATGTGATTAGATGTTTAGAGTTGTGTTTTGGGCCATAGTATTATTGGTTATTGTTTATTGAGGTGTTAGTTGGTGTTGATTGTTCGTTTCAACATTTCGGATCGATTTTTGTTGATTGAGTACTGTTCATTGCCGTGGCTTGAGTGCACCCGCGCTCTTAGAGGAGTGCCCCCGCGGTGTACTATTCATCATTTTGGATTTGGAAGGCCGTGACATCACCGCACCCGCGGCAGTGCATGGACCGCACCCGTGGTGAGACCGCAACCGCGGTCATCGTGCATGGATTTTATTTCGTTGTGCCGTGAGCTTAGCGCACCCGCGGTGGAGGTATGGGCGAGTGATAAGTGCAATTTATTGTACTTTTATTACTTGTTTTTAACTTGGAATTTTGTGATTCTTGAGCAGGTTTTATTTGATATGTTGTTTTTTTTATTGTAGTTTGGAAGCTTAGAAATGAGAGTTTGGAGTGATATAGTGATGAATTAGAAGGTGCAAAGGACAAAGATACACGAAGCAACAGTGCACCCGCGCTGCCTATGCTACCGCACCCGCGCCAACTGCCGAGGCATGACCGCACCCGCGGTCATGCAAGCGCCGCACCTGCGGTGTCACCTATGCAGCAACAGAATTTTTGGCGAAAAGAGACCGCACCCGCGGTGCTTACACTACCGCACCCGCGGTCATGCTCAAACATTCCTCCGGAAATTGTGAAACTTTGTAGACTTTGAGGAAAAGGAGGGGAGAATGGTGTGCTACGTGGGATATCTTGTCTAGACTATAAAAGGGATCTCTTTTTCATCATCTAGGGTATGGAGAGAAGCTAGGAAAAGGGTGGAGGCTACAAGGAAGAAGATTGAAGATCAAGAAGATCATCATCAACAAGTTCTTGCACATCTTTGGACAAAAACTTCATACACTCCAAAACTCTTGTTCTAAGTTCTTTCTTTATTTTTACTCTTATTTTGATATGTCTTGTTTAATGTTTATATGTTGTTGTTTTATTTTTATTATTATGAACTAAATCTTAATTCTAGAGGAATGATGGAACAAAACTAGAAACCATGTGTTGAGACTCATGATTTATGCTATTTAAGTTGTCTTTATTGTTCATTTGTGTTTTTCCAATCTTAATGCTTCCATTTTATTGGCCATATCTTGAATGATTTGTATGTTTATAAATTATCACTTGAAAAAGGGAATTTATAATCAAGAAAGGGAAAAATACATCGATGGTATTTATATAGTTCGAGAGCACATATATTGCTATGGAATCCATTAAAAGAATTTAGCGCTTGTTGTGTTATTTAATTATCGATTGTTGACGGAGACGTTGCAATCCTTTGTTAGATAATTAGTATCTACTTAGCACTCGAGAGAGGGAGTAGATAATTATTGAATTCTTGGTTAATGAATAAGAAGGACAATTATAATATAGCTACACAAAATAACAAATGGTGGATAGTTGCGTGAAATCGGACCTCTAGATCTTTTATTCCATTGTTGTTCAACTCTATTTGGTATTAAAATTAAATTTATTTACAATTCAGTCATTGATACGAACAAATCTGTTATTTGATTATTCTAAATAAAATCGAGACTATTCTAATTACAAGCATTAATATAAATTTAGAAATTACATTCCTCGTGGGATCGATACTTGTACTCATAATTACATTTTACTATAACTTGACGCCGTGCGCTTGCGAGCATTAAAGAAAACACGCAACAACGAGATATTTAGTTGCTTTTTGGAGTGGTTTGCTTCATTTCTACCTTTCCTTTTCCTCCATTCTCGATTTCCTCTCATTTTCTTAGGGTTTTCTACCATTTCATTCATTTCCTACCTTTGATTCTTAGATCTAGTTGGATTTCCGAGTTGAGATCGAGCTTCTACGTGGTGAGTGAAAGCGGACCGGTTACGGTGGCCGGAAGCGCAACGGAAGTCAAAAATTTTACATTTTCAAGCTATAATTTTCGGCCACCATGTTATCATGTGTAATATTTACAAAAACAAACATTCATAGGATGTTTAGAAGTTTTACCTATCAATCACAAAGGATTGATGAATGGCACCAACTTTGTTGTGAACAACAAAGCTCTTCAAATGGAAGACAAGTCTACAAGCTCCTCCTCCTTGCTTCTAAATCAAGCCCACCACAAGCTATGTAAAACCCCTCAAGTTTTGCACTAGAAAAACTTAAGGATTTTCAAAGAGAAGATTTTATTCTCCAAAAATGAAGAACACAATGAAGAAAAATATTGGAGAGAATATTGCTTGAAGTTTCGGCCAAGGCTAGTTGAATGAGGAGGGAAGATGAGTCTTGGTAGTGCAAAAAGTAATCCACATGCCATGCATTATTTTATTAAAAAGTATTCAAGACTCTTGATCTCCCAAGCATGCAAACCCTAGCATGTCTCTCATATATATTATGGTTTTTTTAACACATTAAAAACCATAGACTAAATTTTAATTATCTCAAACACTTTTTGAGATTAATTAAATACTACTTGAATTTATTCAAGTCCCACTAGTTAAATAATTATTTTAATTGAGCTCTACAAGACTCAATATTATTAATTCAACACTTGAATTATTTTCAATTATTTGGACTCTACTAGGTCCACTAGTGTTTAATTAATTCAACACTTGAATTAATTTAATTTAGTCCCCAATAATGTTTATGAAAATCACAATTTTCAACTACATTATTTACTTGGCCAAATTTTAATCTTAGGAACACTTCCATAAATTAAAATTTATATTTCTCTCATAGAAGTCATACTTCTATTTTTCTTTACGCTTATAAACACATTTATAAGCCGTTCAACACATTGAACTATTTTACTTCTCATCGGGATTTACAAAGCTAGTACTTGTGTGGCCCTCAATGGTTCATTGATACAACTAGCCGTGGGTTCACATCTCCATGTGATTCGGACTAAACATGTCCTTATACGAGCATACCCCAATTGCCCCATTCTTACTTATCAACACTTTGATAGTAAGAACGTCAGAACTCAAGTCTGATAGTACCCAACCAATCACGTTAAACGCCTAGCAGCATCGCTTACGTGATTCCCTAGGTATCACATGATAGTGCCTGCAAGAACCATTCAATTATGGTTAGCGTACAGTACGGTCCCTTCAACTCATATATCCCGACCGATTCGACAACTATTGGTTTATCGAGAGTTGTCAATGAATCGATACTGTGTGTCATGTTGTGGTTGCATCGATGGTGTAATCTATGAAACCCCTTTCATAATTACCACCATATTCTGATCAGAGATTTCAACCCACACATACATGAAAAACACATAGGATATCCATACCCGTAGGTAAGCGGTGAATCCCCGACTACAATGCATCGACTCCTAAATGTTTCGCCGTAACACCCAACCTTGCCACCTAATGACCCCATAAGAGTCGGTAAACAAGTCAAAGTGAAACGCTAGCACATAGAGTCTCAATGTTGTCCCGGGTCATAAGGACTAATTCTGTACAACCATAAACCAGGACTTTTCCACTCGATAAGTGAGAACCACTTGGAAAGTCCTTTTATGAAGGGTTGTTCAGTGCACTCTACCAGGAGCACCTATCTGCATGCTCGGACATCACAATGTCCCCTACCAATGAAACATGGTACTCACATCGCAGATACTAGTCTCTAACTCGAGCGACCTTTATCCTTCTTAGTGGCGGCTGAATCGACTAGGAACGGTTCAGAATATACAGTATTCCAAATATGAGTTTCATGATACTCATCATATGAGCATCTCATATTCTTTCTACTATTTGTATATTCAAGGACTTTATCTATGCAACTAGCATGGGTATAAAGATAAAGATGCGCCAAATTAATAAATTCAAATATTATTAAAATAAAGATCGTTTATACAAAGAGTTTCATCGTGAACAGTCGGCCAACATTTGGCTCGACGTGCACCTACTCTAACAATCTCCCAATTGCACTAGAGCCAACTACCTATATACTTCAGACCCATTGATTCGCGATGCTTCTCGAACGATGGTCCTGTTAAAGGCTTAGTTAGTGGATCAGCAACATTATCTGCGGAGCCGACTTTGTCAATCACGACATCTCCTCTTTCCACGATCTCTCTGAGGATGTGGTACTTTCTCAATACGTGTTTGGACTTCTGATGAGACCTTGGCTCCTTCGCCTGAGCTATGGCTCCCGTGTTGTCGCACATCACAGGGATAGGAGCAACTCCATTTGGAATGACGCCCAACTCTTGGACGTAATTCCTAATCCAAACAGCCTCCTTTGCTGCAGCCGATGCAGCAATGTATTCTGCCTCAGTGGTGAAATCCGCAGTACTGTCTTGCTTGGAACTCTTCCAAGAGACAGCACCACCATTGAGCATGAATATGAATCCGGAGGTTGACTTCGAGTCATCAATATCGCTTTGGAAGCTAGAGTCGGTATAGCCTTCCAATTTTAGTTCTCCACCCCCATAGACCAAAAACAACTTATTGGTCCTTCTCAAATACTTGAGGATGTCTTTCACAGCTTTCCAGTGTGGAAGACCAGGGTTGGATTGATATCTACTCACTACACTTAGTGCAAATGCCACGTCAGGACGTGTAGATATCATCCCATACATGATACTACCAATAGCCGAAGCATACGGAATTCGTGTCATCGCCGCTATCTCTGCATCAGTCTTGGGAGACATAGACTTGGATAGGGACACGCCATGACACATTGGTAGATGTCCTCTCTTGGACTCATCCATCGAGAACCGCTTCACGATGGTATCAATGTATGTGGACTGGGTGAGACCAAGCAATCTTCTTGATCTATCTCCATAGATCTGTATTCCCAATACAAAAGATGCTTCACCCAAGTCCTGCATTGAGAACTTACTTGCTAACCATATCTTTGTTGATTGCAACATTCCTACATCATTCCCAATGAGTAGAATGTCATCAACATAAAGAACAAGGAATGTCACAGCACTCCCACTGACCTTCTTATACACACAGGGTTCCTCAGGATTCTTAGTAAAACCAAACTCTTTGATTGTACTATCGAATCTGAGGTTCCAGCTCCTCGATGCCTGCTTAAGACCATAAATAGATCTTTGAAGTTTGCATACCATATGCTCACTTCCGATGGATGTAAACCCTTCAGGTTGAGACATGTAAATTTCTTCTTTAATATCCCCATTAAGGAAGGCTGTCTTCACATCCATCTGCCATATCTCATAGTCAAACCATGCAGCTATGGCTAGCAATATCCTAATGGACTTGAACATCGCAACTGGAGAAAAGGTTTCCTCATAGTCAACACCTTGTCTTTGAGTATACCCTTTTGCTACCAATCGCGCCTTGAAGGTCAATACCTTCCCATCCGCCCCTAGTTTCCTCTTGTAAATCCATTTACACCCTATGGGAACAGTTCCCTCAGGTGGATCCACAAGATTCCACACTTGGTTCGAATGCATGGAATTCATCTCAGATTCCATTGCTTCAAGCCATTTGGATGAATCGGCATCCGATAACGCTTCCTTGAAGGTCCTTGGATCACATCCAAGATTAGGCTCATCATGGCCCTCTTCAAGAAGCAGACCATACCTTACAGGTGGTCTCGAGATCCTCTCGGATCTCCTAGGAGCTTGTATCTCCTCACTTAGCTCATTGGGTGTGGGTTCTACAACTGTGGGTGTTTCTCGAACCTCTTCGAGTTCTATCATCTCGCCTTTTCTATCCAATAGAAATTCCTTTTCCAAAAAGGTTGCGTTCCTAGAAACAAACACCTTTGTTTCTTGAGGATGATAGAAATAATATCCAATGGAATTCCTTGGATATCCCACAAAGTAGCATAAAATGGATCGACTATCCAATTTATTTCCCACTGTCTGCTTCACATAAGCAGGACACCCCCATATTCTAAGATAAGAATATTTGGGAGGCTTACCCATCCATATCTCATATGGTGTCTTGTCAACTGCCTTTGTATGGACATTGTTCAACAACAGTGCCGCTGTTTCAAGCGCATATCCCCAAAAGGATGGCGGCAACTCCGTGAACCCCATCATAGACCGAACCATGTCCATCAAAGTCCGGTTACGACGCTCCGAAACACCATTCAACTGCGGTGTAGCGGGCGGAGTCCACTGCGAGAGAATCCCATTCTCTCTAAGATACTCTTGGAACTCGGCACTCAAGTACTCACCACCTCGATCCGATCGAAGTGTCTTGATGCTTCGTCCCAATTGCTTCTCTACTTCACTTCTGAATTCTTTGAACCTTTCAAAGGCTTCAGACTTGTATTTCATCAAATACACATACCCATACCTCGAATGGTCATCGGTAAAGGTGATGAAGTAGGCATGTCCATGCTTAGTGGTGATGCTAAGCGGACCGCACACATCGGTATGGATAAAATCCAATAACCCTTTGGCTCGCTCCGCATGGCCCTTAAAGGGAATTTTGGTCATCTTTCCTTTCAGACAGGATTCAAAAGTCGTGAGAGCATTAATATCGGACATATCAAACATGCCAACTCCCACTAACTTGTTCATCCTTCTTAGGGATATATGACCTAATCGAGCATGCCATAATTGTGCCGAATTAAGAGTATCTTGTTTGCGCTTATTTGTTGTTGTTATTGTTTGGACATTGTTAAGTGGAATATCTTTTAATTTTAAGGTGTAGAGATTGTTTTCAAGTTCACCGGTACCAACTAAACATTCATTCTTGTAAATATTGCAAACACCTTTTCCAAATAAACAAGAAAATCCATCGATATCAAGCATAGGAATGGAAATAATGTTTTTGATCAAGTCTGGTACAAATAAAACATCTCTTAAAACCAAATTAAAATCATTGTTCAAACATAAATAAACATCTCCCACAGCCTTGGCAGCAACCCTTGCTCCATTGCCCAACCTCAAGAAGGTCTCACCTTCCCTGAGCTTCCTACTTCTTCCCATCACCTGCAAATCATTACAGAGATGTGAGCCACAGCCGGTATCCAATACCCAAGAAGTAGAGTTAATGGAGATATTCACTTCAATGTAGAACATACCTTTGCCAGAACCCTTCTGCGCAAGATATTCCCTGCAGTTACGCCTCCAATGTCCAGGCTTCTTGCAGTGGTGACAGATGTCAACAGTCTTCTCAGCCTTGGCTGGCGCGGCTGCCACTACGAGACTCGGAGTCTGCCTCTTCAAGGGCTCGCTCTTCTTGGGGCGCTGGAAAGAACGCTTCTTTCCCTTCCCATGTGGACCGGTCTTCGTGCCAGATGAAGAGCCCGCATAAAGAACCGACTTCTCCTTCTTGATGGTGGACTCAAAGGTTACAAGCATGTTCACCAACTCTTCAAGGCTGGGCTCGAGCTTGTTCATATTGAAGTTCACGACAAAAGGATCGAAAGAGCTAGGCAGTGACAACAGTAGCACATCCGTGGTCAACTCTGATGGCAAGATCAAATCCATGCCCACGAGCTTGTCCACGAGCCCAATCAACTTTAGGCCATGCTCATGGACCGAAGTCCCATCTCGCATGCGTAAAGTGATGAGTTCCTTTACTGTGGCATGCCTCAAAGGCCGAGTCTGCTCACCGAAGAGCTCCTTGAGGTGCAAATGAATGTCAGCAGCATTCTTTGCATCCTCGAATCGCCTTTGCAGCTCATCGTTCATCGAAGCCTGCATGTAACACTTGGCCTTCAAGTCATGGTCGCACCAATCCTTGTAGGTCTGCAGTTCCTCGGGACTGCATTCAGTCGGAGCCTCATCAGGGGGCGACTCAGTCAGTGTGTATGCGATTCTCTCCGAGTTTAGGACGATCTTTAATTTTCTTAGCCAAGTGATATAGTTAGGTCCGGTTAGAACGTGTTTTTCGAGAATAACCGAAAACGGGTTGCGAATTGATGACATTATCACAGATTTGTACTGAAAAGTAAAACAGATAAATGTTAATGACTATTTCAAAATATTTAATAAGATATAAAGTTTGGACTTTTACTTTATAAATAATCGCTCCCACTGTTTTGACATTTTCACTACCCTCTAGTGAAAACGGGAAACACTTTCCTCAGTAGGTACGTAAGGTCCAATCAGCGAATTGTGATCCCGAATAATATCGGCCATCACAATTCCTAAAAGGTAGTTTCCAATTGCATCGCCATGCAACCCTCTACGTAAACTTTTGTCTCACGTTTGATTAGGACCCAATAATATGACGTCGTTCATCTTTACGTGTCAAGCCTAACCCACCGATATTGAACCTTAATGGACGGTCGCCATGAGTTTCCTCAATAATATGAGCCGAAATCATGGGAGTTCCACGTAGTTCACATCACCATGTCAATGGATGTCACAGCTTTCCGGCACCCAGGGCCCCCTCAATAATATGAGCCGAGCCCCGAGTACGGGTAGCGTTCATCATGCATCCATTGTCGATGGAAGACATGGAAATTATAAACAAATTTATAATTCCCTTTTTCGGACTTGATATTAATTTTGAATCTAATTCAAAATGAGGGTTTTTTAATTTTGAAAGGTCTCATCATTAATTTTATTTTAAAAGCTCGCCATGTTTGATCGTATGTTTGCCGGATTCATGCAACTTTGTTACTATAATAATAATAACGCACATACTCATTATTTATAACATATCATGCATATATTATAAATAGAAAACAGTACAAGGATGATCAATTGCCCCAATACTAATGGTCCGTGTGAGCTAAACACGGGCCTAAGTCCAATCCTAGGGTAAATGCAAGGGGTGCAATGCAACTAAATTATTACATTAGCATCCAATATTACATGTCTTCGATCTTCATAATCACCAAGGCCACCATCTTCCAATCTTGATCTTCCACTATTCTAATATTTACAATTAAATATCCATGGTACATAGGGATACATCTCATGGGGGTGGGAACGGGCCATAAACCAAGACCACTTTAAATTGATAATTATTACAATCATACAACACAAATATCCTAGCATACACCTAGCAAATTGGGCTTGGGATTTTGATCATCCTTCATGCATAATATCACATATCATACACCATCAATTAATTATCACTATAATTAATTGATCCAATATTATATATCTTGATCCAATCACTAACCGCCACAATTATAAATTAAATTAACAAAGTATACAAACTCCTTTGTCTACTTTCAAATTAATTTATTTATAATCGAATTTCTTGTAAATCACAATTTACTATAAATAATTAAAGTCCAACTTCAATTATTTATTTTATGAGAAAATATGTGCAACAATTGTAAATTTAAACTTAAGGGCCCAAAACTCATTTTTCACCAAAAATACTTTGGCCCATTTAAATTTCACAAAATATGTTGACCATCTAATGGCCCAACAACACAAGGCCCATGACACTAAGATTATCCAAAACACTTTTGGAAACCCTAGCCGTCATCGCCGTCGCCGGAGCTCCGTCGCCGGATTCCGGCCACAACAAAAAAAATTTTTTTTTTTTTATTTTAAAAAACTGCATTTCGAGCAGTCCCTTGGGCTGCCCCTCGGCTGCCCGAAAAAATGTTTTTTTTTTTTTTGTTTTTCAAATATTTTCGGCCTTGATGTTTTTATTGCACAAAAAAATCTCAAACGGTTAGAAATCGATCTCAACATAATATTATGCAAATATTACACAAAAACCGTGACCATAGCTCGGATACCACTTGAAAGCGGACCGGTTACGGTGGCCGGAAGCGCAACGGAAGTCAAAAATTTTACATTTTCAAGCTATAATTTTCGGCCACCATGTTATCATGTGTAATATTTACAAAAACAAACATTCATAGGATGTTTAGAAGTTTTACCTATCAATCACAAAGGATTGATGAATGGCACCAACTTTGTTGTGAACAACAAAGCTCTTCAAATGGAAGACAAGTCTACAAGCTCCTCCTCCTTGCTTCTAAATCAAGCCCACCACAAGCTATGTAAAACCCCTCAAGTTTTGCACTAGAAAAACTTAAGGATTTTCAAAGAGAAGATTTTATTCTCCAAAAATGAAGAACACAATGAAGAAAAATATTGGAGAGAATATTGCTTGAAGTTTCGGCCAAGGCTAGTTGAATGAGGAGGGAAGATGAGTCTTGGTAGTGCAAAAAGTAATCCACATGCCATGCATTATTTTATTAAAAAGTATTCAAGACTCTTGATCTCCCAAGCATGCAAACCCTAGCATGTCTCTCATATATATTATGGTTTTTTTAACACATTAAAAACCATAGACTAAATTTTAATTATCTCAAACACTTTTTGAGATTAATTAAATACTACTTGAATTTATTCAAGTCCCACTAGTTAAATAATTATTTTAATTGAGCTCTACAAGACTCAATATTATTAATTCAACACTTGAATTATTTTCAATTATTTGAACTCTACTAGGTCCACTAGTGTTTAATTAATTCAACACTTGAATTAATTTAATTTAGTCCCCAATAATGTTTATGAAAATCACAATTTTCAACTACATTATTTACTTGGCCAAATTTTAATCTTAGGAACACTTCCATAAATTAAAATTTATATTTCTCTCATAGAAGTCATACTTCTATTTTTCTTTACGCTTATAAACACATTTATAAGCCGTTCAACACATTGAACTATTTTACTTCTCATCGGGATTTACAAAGCTAGTACTTGTGTGGCCCTCAATGGTTCATTGATACAACTAGCCGTGGGTTCACATCTCCATGTGATTCGGACTAAACATGTCCTTATACGAGCATACCCCAATTGCCCCATTCTTACTTATCAACACTTTGATAGTAAGAACGTCAGAACTCAAGTCTGATAGTACCCAACCAATCACGTTAAACGCCTAGCAGCATCGCTTACGTGATTCCCTAGGTATCACATGATAGTGCCTGCAAGAACCATTCAATTATGGTTAGCGTACAGTACGGTCCCTTCAACTCATATATCCCGACCGATTCGACAACTATTGGTTTATCGAGAGTTGTCAATGAATCGATACTGTGTGTCATGTTGTGGTTGCATCGATGGTGTAATCTATGAAACCCCTTTCATAATTACCACCATACTCTGATCAGAGATTTCAACCCACACACACATGAAAAACACATAGGATATCCATACCCGTAGGTAAGCGGTGAATCCCCGACTACAATGCATCGACTCCTATATGTTTCGCCGTAACACCCAACCTTGCCACCTAATGACCCCATAAGAGTCGGTAAACAAGTCAAAGTGAAACGCTAGCACATAGAGTCTCAATGTTGTCCCGGGTCATAAGGGCTAATTCTGTACAACCATAAACCAGGACTTTTCCACTCGATAAGTGAGAACCACTTGGAAAGTCCTTTTATGGAGGGTTGTTCAGTGCACTCTACCAGGAGCACCTATCTGCATGCTCGGACATCACAATGTCCCCTACCAATGAAACATGGTACTCACATCGCAGATACTAGTCTCTAACTCGAGCGACCTTTATCCTTCTTAGTGGCAGCTGAATCGACTAGGAACGGTTCAGAATATACAGTATTCCAAATATGAGTTTCATGATACTCATCATATGAGCATCTCATATTCTTTCTACTATTTGTATATTCAAGGACTTTATCTATGCAACTAGCATGGGTATAAAGATAAAGATGCGCCAAATTAATAAATTCAAATATTATTAAAATAAAGATCGTTTATACAAAGAGTTTCATCGTGAACAGTTGGCCAACATTTGGCTCGACGTGCACCTACTCTAACAGTGAGAGGAAGCTTAGGTAAGTTTTTGGTTGAGTTCTATCATGGTTTTTGGTAATGAGATGCTATAGGTTGTTGTATTGGTTGGTTTAATGGATTATTTGACTTATATTTTTGGATATAGAGTTGATATTGGTGTTATTTATGGATTATTGTTGTAGGTGGTGTTCAAGAGTATAGTTTGGAGGTGTTCTATTGGTTTGTAAGTGGAATTTCATCCCTTTGCTCACATGATGTTATATGTATTGTGTTTTAAAGATTTTAAAGTGATATTCCCTTCAATTGATTCATTGTTATGTATTGATCCCATTGATTATCTATTTGAGGCATTGATGTCTCACTATTGTTAAAAGGGAATACAAAAGAAAATAAGAGATTGTGAAACGACGGCTTTAAATACTATTCAGAGTTCAAATGTTTTATTGGATTGATTGAATCATAGTCAGAGCATTGCATGCAATTAGTTGATCAACAACCATAGGCCTTTATCCCTCACAGTTATCGATTTATATCGATGGGATATTTTCAACCACAGTCAGAGATACTATTGATATCAATCCAACCAGAGAAAAGAGAAATACCATCGTATTGCTATCTATTGCTATTGCTATTGCTACAGTTATTGCTATATTATTCATGTTTCAGAGTTGATGGTATTTATGATTTCAAAGTCATGTTTGACAGAGTATATTATATCATTGCTATGTTAGAGTTCCACTTGCTGAGATTTATTCTCATTTCAGTTATTTTCATGTGATGCAGATAAGAGTGACCGACCAGGACAGGGTTCGTGGATGGGGGTCATATGCATACACCGTTGGAAGGAAGATTATTTTGTATCATTTTGGGACATGATCATAAGAATGATTATTTTGTATTTTGTATATCATTTGAATGATCATGTATTAATTTTGTAAACATTTTTATGAAATGTATTTTGAAACTCCTTCCATATTTTAAAGAAAATTTTATTTCCGTTGCGTATTTTTAATGTTACGGGATAGAGGTGTCACATTTAGTGGTATCAGAGCGGTTTTCTTCGGACCAATGCATATGACTTCGTCTACTTTCAACTGTCCGGGTATGGTTTCTTTGCATCTATCTATTCATTGTTATATATTGATTGGTGTCTTGTGAGCAATTGTAGAGTATGCCACCTAAGAGGAAAGCAGTAGAGGGTGAGGATAGTTCTTCCTCTAGAGTTGTCGATGAGTTCGGCAAGTTGCTTAAGGAGCAGGCTAAGGTGCATAGCGAGCAGATTCAGCAGCTCATTCGTATGCAAGGTACTGGACAGGGTAGAGGCCAAGGTAGAGTTCCAGTTGTTCAGGTTGTTGGCACTGATGCCGTCTTTTCTGCTTTCAAGAGGATGGATCCACCGGAATTCGCAGGTAGCACCGATCCTTTAGTTGCTGTCGAGTGGGTCAAGGCTTTAGAGGCGATCCTCGATCATCTCCAGTACGAGGACAAAGACAGGATCAGTTGTGCCGTTTTCATGTTGGTTAAGGCTGCCCGCATTTGGTGGAATGCAACCAACGTTGGTGTGACTGTTGCGACATTGAAGTGGTCAGAGTTCACAGACTTGTTCTACGACAAGTACTTTCCCGATGCACTTCGAGCGAGGAAGGTTACGGAGTTCTTGGAGCTTCGACAGGGGAGCTTGGATGTCGGTCAGTATATTCTCAAGTTTTAGGAGGGTTGCTTGTTTGCTCCTTACATTGCTTCCAATGACAAAGATAAAGGCGCTCATTTCATTCGAGGCCTTAGAGCTGAGATTCGTCGTGATATCAACATGTCCAAGGCCGTGACTTTCAAGGAGATTGTGTCTAAGGCTTTGTTGGCCGAGCAAGATGAGAAGGATATCACCAGAGAGAGGCAGGAGAGGCACCAAGCTGTTACTCAGAGAGGCCAGAGTTCAAATAAGAGGGGCAGGGATCGTTTCAAGGGCAAGGGCAAGATGGAGTCGAGTCCTAGATCAGCGCCAGTTCCAGTTGATTCCGAGAAGCCACTTTGCCCTAAGTGTGGCAAGCATCATCGAGGAGAGTGCAGATATGGCACTCATTCCTGTTATCGTTGTGGCACGGCAGGCCACGTTGCCAGAGATTGTCCACGAGGAGCTAGCCAAGGGAAGGTGCAGGGTCGTATCTTTACGATGACCATGGAAGGTATTAATCATGATTCTTCATTGATCTCTAGTACTATTTTGATTTCAGGCAGAGTAGCTACGACTTTGATAGATACTGGTGCTACTCATTCTTTTATGTCTGAATTGTTTTTGAGATCTTTGGGTATAGTTCCTTCTGTTCTTTCCCTCCAGCTTAGTGTTGTTTTGCCTTCGGGGGACTTGTTGTGCCCGACATCGATTGTGTTTGCTTGCCCCGTTCGTATTGTTGATAGGGAGGTTTTTGCTGATTTGATTGTCATCCCGATGGTTGCCTTTGATGTTATTCTTGGCATGGATTGGCTTTCGACTTACCGTGCAGTTATCGATTGTGTTGCTAAGAAGGTGACTTTTGCAGATGATGGCCAGGGAGGAGTTCTCGCCAGCACAGGTACTTCGCTGGTCCTTCCTTTTATTTCTTGTCTTGAGGCTGAGAAGTTGATGTGTAGAGGTTGTGATGTGTTTCTGGCTTCTATTGTGGATGTGGATAGACTGTTAAGTTGAATTTAGATGATATCGATGTTGTGAGGGAGTTTTCTGATGTGTTTGAGGATGATGTTTCGGGTTTGCCGCCGGACAGAGATGTTGAGTTCGTTATTGATCTAGCTCCAGGTACGGTTCCTATTTCTAAGGCTCCGTACAGGATGGCCCCTACCGAGATGAAGGAGTTGAAGGCGCAATTGCAGGATCTAGTGGACAAGGGTTTCATTCGACCGAGTTCTTCGCCTTGGGGAGCTCCGGTCCTTTTTGTCAAGAAGAAGGATGGTTCTTTGCGACTGTGTATCGACTACAGGGAGCTCAACAAAGTGACTGTCAAGAACAAGTATCCGTTGCCACGGATTGACGACCTATTTGACCAGCTCCATGGTGCCACTGTCTTTTCGAAGATTGATCTTCGGTCTGGCTACTATCAGTTGAAGGTTAGGGAGTCCGATATCCCTAAGACAGCGTTCCGGACCAGGTACGGTCACAATGAGTTTATGGTTATGTCTTTTGGTCTGACCAATGCCCCTTCAGTCTTTATGGATCTGATGAACCGTGTGTTCAAGCCTTATCTGGATAGCTTCGTCATTGTCTTTATCGACGATATCTTGATCTATTCCAAGACCAGAGAGCTTCATGCAGAGCATCTCAGAGTGGTTCTTCAGTTGTTGCGAGAGAAGAGGCTGTTTGCCAAGCTGAAGAAGTGTGAGTTTTGGCTGGATCAGATTTCTTTCCTAGGCCATGTTGTTTCGAGGGATGGCATTGCTGTTGATCCATTGAAGATAGAGGCGATTCAGAATTGGCCTATTCCTACTTCTGTTTCAGAAGTACGCAGTTTCCTTGGTTTGGCGGGTTACTATCGTCGTTTCATTTCAGATTTTTCAAAGATTGCCCTGCCATTGTCCAATCTGACGAGGAAGACTGTGAAGTTCGAGTGGTCTTTTGATTGCCAGAGTGCATTTCAGGAGTTGAAGGATAGATTGACGACAGCTCCTGTTCTTTCATTGCCCAGTGGTTCTGAAGATTTTGTTGTCTATACCGATGCGTCGAAGAGAGGCCTTGGTGCAGTGCTGATGCAGCGAGGTAAGGTTATTGCCTATGCTTCTCGCCAGTTGAAAGACTATGAGAAGAATTATCCGACGCATGATTTGGAGCTAGCAGCTGTGGTTTTCGCCCTGAAGATTTGGAGACATTACTTGTATGGCGAAAAGTGTGAGATCTTCACAGACCACAAGAGTTTGAAGTATCTGTTTTCGCAGAAAGAGCTCAATATGCGACAGAGGAGGTGGTTAGAGCTTGTCAAAGATTATGATGTGACTATCAGTTACCACCCAGGGAAGGCGAACGTTGTGGCAGATGCGTTGAGTCGCAAATCGAGTTCTTCTTTGAGTTCTTTGATTCAGAGGCCATTGTTGATGGATTTGCAGCGAGAAAATATTTCTTTGGTAGTTCCGGGAACCATTGCTCGCCTTTCAACGTTGGTCATTCGCACTACTTTGACGGACAGGATCCATAGAGAGCAGTCGACTGATGTTCAGTTGACAGAGTTGAGAGCTAGAGCTGAGGAGAGAGGTAACTCAGAGTTTGGTTCGAATGGTGATGGTTTGGTGATTTTCAGAGGCCGTATTTGTGTTCCTATTGGCGATGATATTCGACGAGACATTCTGACAGAGGCTCATACCGCGCCATATTCTATTCATCCAGGCAGTACGAAGATGTATCAGGATCTTCGTCGACTCTACTAGTGGCCAGGTATGAAGAAAGATATTGCTTTGTTCATTTCTCAGTGCCTTACTTGTCAGCAGGTGAAGATTGAGCACCAGAGACCTGCTGGGACATTGCTATCTTTGCCGATTCCTCAGTGGAAGTGGGAGTATATTACGATGGATTTCGTGACTGGTCTTCCCAGAGTGCAGAAAGGTTATAATTCCATTTGGGTTATTGTTGATAGGTTGACCAAGTCAGCGCACTTTCTCCCAGTCAAGACGACGTACTCCATGAATCAGTTTGCCGAGGATTATATTGCAGAGATTGTTAGACTTCATGGTGTGCCTGTGTCGATTGTGTCTGATCGTGATCCTAGATTTACCTCCGAGTTTTGGAAGAGTCTGCACAGAGCTATGGGTTCCCGGTTAGCGTTCAGTACAGCTTATCACCCTCAGAGCGACGGTCAGTCAGAGAGAGTCATTCAGATTCTTGAGGATTTGCTCAGAGCTTGTACTATTGATTATTCTGGTAGCTGAGATTCTAAATTGCCACTTGTGGAGTTCACGTACAACAATAGCTACCAGGCGTCGATTGGGATGACACCGTATGAGGCACTTTATGGCAGGAAGTGCAGATCGCCTTTATTTTGGGATGAGGTTGGCGAGAGGAAGATGTTGGGACCAGAGTTGGTCCAGCAGACTGCCGATGTTGTTGCTGTGATCCGAGAGAGGATGAAGACTGCGCAGTCGAGACAGAAGAGCTATGCAGATGTTCGTCGTAGACCTTTGCAGTTCGAGGTTGGCGACCATGTGTTCCTTAAGATTGCACCTCTCAAGGGTGTGATGAGGTTTGGCAAGAAGGGTAAGCTGAGTCCGAGGTTTATTGGCCCTTTTGAGATCTTGGATAGAGTTGGTGACAGAGCTTACAGATTAGCCCTACCGCCCGATCTTGACAGAGTCCATAATGTGTTTCACGTATCGATGCTCAGGAGGTATATTGCAGATCCTTCCCATGTCCTTCACCACGAGCCATTGGACTTGACGCCGAATTTGACGTACCAAGAGATTCCGGTCCAGATTTGGATCGCACAGTTAGAGTATTGAGGAACAAAGAGATCGGCATCGTTAAAGTCCTTTGGAGGAACCATTTGATCGAGGAGGCTACGTGGGAACCAGAGGATGAGATGAGAGAGAAGTATCCTGAGTTGTTCGTGCAGTGACGTCAATTTCGCGGACGAAATTCCTCTAAGGAGGGGAGATTGTAATAGCCGAGCCCGGTGTACGGCACGGTTTAAGTTTTGTATGTTTATTTGGGTTATGTGATTAGATGTTTAGAGTTGTGTTTTGGGCCATAGTATTATTGGTTATTGTTTATTGAGGTGCTAGTTGGTGTTGATTGTTCGTTTCAGCATTTCGGATCGATTTTTGTTGATTGAGTACTGTTCATTGCCGTGGCTTTAGTGCACCCGCGCTCTTAGAGGAGTGCCCTCGCGGTGTACTATTCATCATTTTGGATTTGGAAGGCGGTGACATCACCGCACCTGCGGCAGTGCATGGACCGCACCCGCGGTATTAGCAGCACCGCACCCGCGGTCATCGTGCGTGGATTTTATTTCGTTGTGCCGTGAGCTTAGCGCACCCGCGGTGCTTGTGGCAGCGCACCCGCGGTGGAGGTATGGGCGAGATATTTAGTTGCTTTTTGGAGTGGTTGGCTTCATTTCTACCTTTCCTTTTCCTCCATTCTCGATTTCCTCTCATTTTCTTAGGGTTTTCTACCATTTCATTCATTTCCTACATTTGATTCTTGGATCTAGTTGGATTTCCGAGTTGAGATCGAGCTTCTACGTGGTGAGAGGAAGCTTAGGTAAGTTTTTGGTTGAGTTCTATCATGGTTTTTGGTAATGAGATGCTATAGGTTGATGTATTGGTTGGTTTAATGGATTATTTGACTTATATTTTTGGATATAGAGTTGATATTGGTGTTATTTATGGATTATTGTTGTAGGTGGTGTTCAAGAGTATAGTTTGGAGGTGTTCTATTGGTTTGTAAGTGGAATTTCATCCCTTTGCTCACATGATGTTATATGTATTGTGTTTTAAAGATTTTAAAGTGATATTCCCTTCAATTGATTCATTGTTATGTATTAATCCCATTTATTATCTATTTGAGGCATTGATGTCTCACTATTGTTAAAAGGGAATACAAGAGAAAATAAGAGATTGTGAAACGACGGCTTTAAATACTATTCAGAGTTCAAATGTTTTATTGGATTGATTGAATCATAGTCAGAGCATTGCATGTAATTAGTTGATCAACAACCATAGGCTTTTATCAGAGGTTGAAAATACATCTGTTGTCACCGAAGAACCACATATTCCTGATGAGGCTCATTATATCAACAATAGGAATTTTGGTGGATACGGAGGATATCGAGGTAACCCTCCCTCCAACACGTATCATCCTGGTTTGAGAAATCATGAAAATTTTTCATATGCTAATAATAAGAATGTGTTGAATCCTCCACCGGGGTTCAATACATCAAAGGGGGAGGGAAAGCCTTCATTTGAAGATTTGGTAGGTACATTTGTTGCTGAGTCTGGAAAAAGGATGGCGAGAACTGAATCTCGTCTTGACAATATGGAGACTCACATGGGAAACATGGGTGCCACAATGAAATCTTTGGAAACGCAAATCGGACAGTTGGCCAACGCTCTAAAAGATCAGAACAAGGGGCAATTTCCCAGTAACACAGAGGTGAACCCAAAAGAGCAGTGCAAGGCAGTAACTTTGAGGAGTGGAAAAGAACTTGATGGTAAAAATTCCAATGATAAGGATGAAAAGGAGGTAACTGTTGAAGAAGTCGAAACTGAGGGTTCCAAAGCTGAAGCTGAAGTTGAACAACCTGCGGTATTTCAGCCAATACTTCCATATCCGCAAAGGTTTAAAAAGAAGAAATTGGATGAGCAATTTGCCAAATTTTTGGAGATCTTCAAGAAGATTCACATCAACATTCCATTTGCTGATGCTTTAGAGCAAATGCCAAACTATGCAAAGTTCATAAAAGATGTGATGTCAAAGAAGAGAAAGTTGCATGAGTTTGAGACAGTGAAATTGACAGAAGAGTGTAGCGCCATACTTCAAAGGAAACTACCACAGAAACTCAAAGATCCAGGGAGTTTTACTATCCCTTGTGTTATTGGTGGTTCTAGAATAAATAAAGCTTTATGTGATTTGGGTGCCAGTATTAATTTAATGCCTTTTTCCATTTACAGGACTTTAGAGCTTGGCGAGGTGAAGCCTAGCACTATTACCCTGCAGCTGGCGGATAGATCACTTACATATCCACGGGGTATAGTGGAGGATGTTCTGGTAAAGGTAGACAAATTTATATTTCCTGCTGATTTTGTCATTCTAGATATGGAAGAAGATCAGGACACCCCACTTATCTTTGGAAGGCCATTTTTGGCCACTGGAAAAGCTTTGATCGATGTGCACAAGGGTGAGCTTACATTGAGAGTAGGTGGAGAAGAAGTCATGTTCAACATCTACAACACAATCAAGGAACCAAATGAGGTAAGTACTTGTAATAGTATTGATGTAATTGATTCATGTGTATCTCATGTTGGTGCAGGTAGATTGACGAAAGATTCTTTGGAAAGATGCTTGTTGGAATCGGCGTCTATATTGGATGAAGATGATTGGGACGTGCAAGAGGAGTTACTTGCTCTCGATACATTGCCTAAAGAAAAGATTGATGTGCATAATGTAGAACTACTTGAAGATGCAATTATAGAGGTACCAAAAGTATCCCCTGAATTGAAGGAACTTCCAAGTCACCTCTGTTATGCATTTTTAGGTGAAAATTCAACATATCCGGTAATCATCTCTTCTTTTCTTACTTGTACTGAAAAAGAAAAATTGTTGAGGGTGTTGAGAGAATTTAAATCTGCTCTGGGATGGACAATTGCTGATATAAGGAGAATTAGCCCTACTGTTTGTATGCATAAAATTTTGATGCAGGAATCATATTCACCTTATGTTGATCATCAGAGAAGGCTTAATCCTGCAATGAAAGAGGTTGTCAGGGCTGAGGTGTTAAAATTGTTAAATGCTGGTGTTATTTATGCTATATCTGATAGCTCATGGGTTTCACCAGTACAAGTAGTGCCTAAGAAGGGAGGAATAACTGTAGTGAAAAATGAGAACAATGAATTGATTTCAACTCGTCCAGTGACTGGTTGGCGAGTATGCATAGACTACAGGAAACTGAATGATGCGACTAGGAAAGATCATTTCCCACTTCCATTTATTGACCAGATGCTTGATAGAGTTGGTGGTTATCATTATTATTGCTTCCTAGAAGGTTATTCAGGTTACAATCAGATTGTCATAGCACCGGAGGATCAGGAGAAGACTACTTTCACTTGCCCTTACGGTACATTTGCTTTCAGGAGAATGCCATTTGGACTATGCAATGCACCTGCTACTTTTCAGAGGTGTATGATGGCCATATTTTCTGACATGATTGAGGAAATAATGGAGGTTTTTATGGATGACATTTCTGTATTTGGTACATCTTTTGATCATTTTTTGCAAAATTTAATGCTCGTTTTGCAGAGATGTCAAGCTAAGAATCTAGTTCTGAATTGGGAAAAATGTCACTTCATGGTTCCCGAAGGTATTGTGCTTGGCCACAAAATTTCAGCTAAAGGAATAGAAGTCGACAGGGCCAAAGTTGTGGCAATTGAAAATCTTCCACCGCCGAAAAATGTGAAAGGAATCAGAAGCTTCTTGGGACATGCCGGGTTTTATCGTCGTTATATTAAAGATTTTTCTAAATTACAAGACCTTTATGTAATTTGTTAGAGAAAGATTCGACATTTATTTTTGATGATGATTGCTTGCAGGCATTTAAAAAGATCAAGGCAGCACTAATTTCAGCACCCATCATGATAGTACCTGATTGGAAAGAGCCCTTTGAGCTCATGTGCGATGCTAGCGACTATGCTGTAGGAGCAGCATTGGGACAAAGGCGAGACAAGATGTTTAAAGCCATCTATTATGCAAGTCGTACACTCAATGCAGCCCAACAGAATTATACTACTACTGAGAAAGAGATGCTAGCAGTGGTGTTTGCATTCGACAAATTCAGAACATATCTCATTGGCACAAAGGTAACGGTTTTCACTGACCATGCAGCTCTTCGTAACTTGTTTGCCAAAAAGGATGCAAAGCCCAGATTGAAACGATGGATACTCCTACTTCAAGAATTTGACTTTGAAGTCAAAGATAAGAAAGGTTGTGAGAACCAGGTGGCTGATCACCTGTCACGACTAGAGCTGGAAGAACGAACTGAAGGTGGAGCTATCAATGAGTCATTCCCAGATGAACAACTTTTCAAGGTAAGTGTTACATATCCGTGGTTTGCAGATATAGCTAATTTTCTTGCTGCAGGAGAATTGCCTTCAGATTTAACGTATCATCAAAAGAAGAAATTTCTTCATGATGCTAAGTTTTACCTGTGGGACGATCCGTTCTTGTTTAAGAGATGCGCTGATCAGATAATCAGACGATGTGTAACTGAGGAAGAAGCGGGTATAATTCTAGAGCAATGTCATTCCTCACTTTATGGTGGACACTTTGGAGCGTCACGAACAGCGGCTAAGGTATTGCAATCTGGTTTTTATTGGCCCAGTTTGTTTAAAGACAGCTATACCTTAGTAAAGTCATGTGATAAATGCCAAAGATTTGGCAATATTTCTAGACGACATGAATTACCACTAACAAATATTTTGGAGGTGGAACTTTTTGATGTCTGGGGTATTGACTTTATGGGTCCATTCCCATCCTCTTTTGGTCAATCTTACATTTTACTTGCTGTTGATTATGTGTCAAAGTGGGTGGAAGCAATTGCAACCAAAACTAATGATGCTCGAGTTGTTGTTAAGTTTGTCCACAGGAACATCTTCACGAGATTTGGAACGCCTAGAGCCATTATCAGTGATGAAGGTACACATTTCTGTAACAAAATTTTTAATTCACTATTGGCCAAGTATGATGTGAAGCACAGGGTGACACTGGCATACCTCCCGCAAGCTAATGGGCAAGCAGAAATATCCAACCGGGAGATTAAGCAAATATTGGAAAAGACAGTGAAAACAAACCGGAAGGATTGGGCAATCAAGCTAGATGACGCTTTATGGGCATACAGGACTGCATACAAGACACCTATCGGGATGTCACTTTATAGGTTGGTCTTTGGGAAAGCTTGTCATTTACCTTTGGAACTGGAGCACAAGGCATTTTGGGCTATAAAAAAGCTAAATTTTGATATGGGAGCATCGGGCGAGCAACGACTGTTGCAGTTGAATGAGATGGAAGAATTCAGGAATGATGCATACGAGAATGCCAAGATATACAAAGAAAATACCAAGAGATGGATGACAAGCAGATTCTTCGACGAAAATTTGAAGCAGGACAACAGGTGTTATTATTCAATTCTCGACTGAGGTTGTTTCCTGGTAAGTTAAAATCCAGATGGTCTGGCCCATTCACAGTAGAAAAAGTGTACACACATGGTGCAATTGAACTAAAATGCAAAAATGGCGAGACATTCAAAGTCAATGGTCAGAGGGTCAAGCATTACTTTGGCAATGAAGTGCGACACATGGACAACATCCCACTACGAGAACCAAAGTAGACTGATGAAAGTCAGGCTGATGACGTTAAACCAAGCGCTTATTGGGAGGCAACCCAAATTTTTTTTTATTTTGCATTTTGATTTTGGGGTTGATTTTATTTTTGTATCATGTTATTTGTGTTTTTGTATTTTTTTAGATATAATGTGTGATTTCATCTTCCCAAATTTAATGATTTTCAATTGTTTTCTTTTCAGGACTTAAAAGTGTTAGAGTAGGTGCACGTCGAGCCAAGTGTTGGCCGACTGTTCACGATGAAACTCTTTGTATAAACGATCTTTATTTTTAATAATATTTGAATTTATTAATTTGGCGCATCTTTATCTTTATACCCATGCGAGTTGCATAGATAAAGTCCTTGAATATAAAAATAGTAGAAAGAATATGAGATGCTCATATGATGAGTATCATGAAACTCATATTTTTAATACTGTATATTCTAAACTGTTCCTAGTCGATTCAGCCGCCACTAAGCAGGATATAGGCTGCTCGAGTTAGAGACTAGTATCTGCGATGTGAGTACCATGTTTCATTGGTAGGGGACATTGTGATGTCCGAGCATGCAGATAGGTGCCCCTGGTAGAGTGCACTGAACAACCCTCTATAAAGGACTTTCCAAGTGGTTCTAACTTATCGAGTGGAAAAGTCCTAGTTTATGGTTGTACACCATTAGTCCTTATGACCCGGGACAACATTGAGACTCTATGTGCTAGCGTTTCACTTTGACTTGTTTACCGACTCTTATGGGGTCATCAGGTGGCAAGGTTGGGTGTTACGGCGAAACACATAGGAGTCGATGCATTGTAGCCGGGGATTCACCGCTTACCTACGGGTATGGATATCCTATGTGTTTTTCATGTATGTGTGGGTTGAAATCTCTGATCAGAGTATGGTGGTAATTATGAAAGGGGTTTCATAAATTACACCATCGATGCAACCACAACATGACACATAGTATCGATTCATTGACAACTCTCGATAAACCAATAGTTGTCGAATCGGTCGGGATATATGAGTTGAAGGGACCGTACTGTACGCTAACCATAATTGAATGGTTCTTGCAGGAACTATCATGTGATACCTAGGGAATCACGTAAGCGATGCTGCTAGGCGTTTAACGTGATTGGTTGGGTACTATCAGACTTGAGTTCTGACGTTCTTATTATCAAGGAGTTGATAAGTAAGAATGGAGCACTTGGGGTATGCTCGAATAAGGACATGTTTAGTCCGAATCACATAGAGATGTGAACCCACGGCTAGTTGTATCAATGAACCATTGAGGGCCACACAAGTACTAGCTTTGTAAATCCCGATGAGAAGTAAAAAATAGTTCAATGTGTTGAACGACTTATAAAGGAGTTTATAAGCGTAAGGAAAATTAAAAGTATGACTTCTATAAAGGAGAAAATGGTTCAATGTGTTGAACTGCTTATAAATGTGTTTATAAGCGTAAAGAAAAATAGAAGTATGACTTCTATGAGAGAAATATAAATTTTAATTTAAGGAAGTGTTCCTAGATTAAAATTTGGCCAAGTGAATAATGTATTTGAAAATTGTGATTTTCATAAACATTATTATGGACTAAATTAAATTAATTCAAGTGTTGAATTAATTAAACACTAGTGGGCCTAGTAGAGTCCAAATAATTAAATTAATTCAAGTGTTGGATTAATTAAATAACATTGGGTCTTGTAGAGCCCAATTGAAAATAATTATTTAACTAGTGGGCTTGAGTAAAATCAAGTAAAATATAATTGGGCTCAAATATGTTTGAGACAATTAGAAAAGAGTCCAAGGGCCTTGTAAAAGTTACAAGCCCATTAGGTTATGCATGCTTGGGAGGTGAAGAGTCTTGAATACTTTTGATTAAAATAATGCATGGCATGGGGATCAACTTTTTGCAACACCAAGACTAATCTTCCCTCCCTCATTCCATACCTTGGCCGAAACCTCTTTCAAAATTCTCTCCAATTTTTCTTCTCTCTTTTGTTCTTCAAGTGTTGGAGAATAAAAGTCCTCTCATTGAAAAATCTTCTTGCTTTTCTAGTGCAAAGCAAGAAGGGATTTACATAGCTTGTGGTGGGCTTGATTTTTGAACAAGGAGTGTTCAAGGAGGTAGCTTGTAGATCAACTCATCCATACAAGAGCTAAAGTGTTTACACTTTAGTTGGTGCCATTCATCAATCTCTTGAGATTGATAGGTAAATTCTAAAACACCCTGTGACACCCTGACCCGTTACAATAAAAAATACAGCGGAATTTAAAATTTTCTTTAAAATATGGAAGGAGTTTCAAAATACATTTCATAAAAATGTTTACAAAACAAATACATGATCATTCAAATGATATACAAAATACAAAAGAATCATTCTTATGATCATGTCCCAAAATGATACAAAATAATCTTCCTTCCAAGCGGTGCATGCATATGACCCCTATCCACAGTCAACGTCCAGGGTCATCACTCTGATTTGCATCACATGAATAAACTGGAATGAGAATAAATCTCAGCAAGTGGAACTCTAACATAGCAATGATACATAGTATACTCTGTAAATCATGACTTTGAAATCATAAATACCATCAACTCTGAAACATGAATACTGTAGCAATAACTGTAGCAATAGCATATCAATAGGATAACAATACGATGGTATTTCTCTTTTCTCTGGTTGGATTGATATCAATAGTATCTATGACTGTGGGTGCAAATATCCCATCGATATAAATCGATAACTGTGAGGGATATAAGCCTATAGGCGTTGATCAACTAATTGCATGCAATGCTTTGACTATGATTCAATCAATCCAATAAAACATTTGAACTCTGAATATCATTTAAAGCCGTCGTTTCACAATCTCATAATATCTCTTGTATTCCTTTTTAACAATAGTGAGACATACAATGCCTCCAATAGATAATCAATGAAATCAATACATAACAATGGATCAATGGAAGGGAATAACACTTTGAAACCTTTAAAACACAATACATATATCATCATGTGAGCAAAAAGGATGAAATTCCACTTACAAACCAATAGAACACCTCCAAACTAACTCTTGGTACACCACCTACAACAATAATCCATAAACAACACCAATATCAACTCTATATCCAAAAGTACAAGTCAAATAATCCATTAATCAACTCAAACAACAAGCCCAAGTCAACCCTTAACTCAAAACCTTAATAGAATCGCACCAAAAACTTACCTAAGCTTCCTTATACCACGTAGAACGTCGATCTCTAGTCGAAAATCCAAACAAAGCCAAGAATCAAAGGTAGGAAGCAATTGAAAATGGAGAAAACCCTTGCCCTAGAGAGGAAATCTCGAAAAGAAGATAAGAGATAAGGTATGGAATGGCCAACAACTCCCAAAAAGCAACTAAATATCTCGCCCATACTTACACCGCGGGTGCGGTCACACAAGCACCGCGGGTGCGCTAAGCTCACGGCAATCCAACAAAATTCCATGCACGAACACCGCGGGTGCGGTGCTACAATTACCGCGGGTGCGGTGCACACCGCTGGGGCGGTCCTTGCACTGCCGCGGGTGCGGTCATGCCACGGCCTTCCAAAACCAAAATGATGAATAGTACACCGCGGGGGCACTCCTCTAAGAGCGCGGGTGCACTCTTGCTACGGCAATGAACAGTAATAAGGCCACAAAAATAGATCCGAAACGCTGAAACGAACAATCAACACCAACTAATACCTCAATAAAACAATAACCAATAATACTATGGCCCAAAACACAACTCTAAACATCTAATCATAAAACCCAAATAACAAGTAAAGCTTAAACCGTACCGTACACCGGGCTCGGCTATTACAATCTCCCCTCCTTAGAGGAATTTCGTCCGCGAAATTGACGTCACTGCACGAACAACTCAGGATACTTCTCTCTCATCTCATCCTCTGGTTCCCACGTAGCCTCCTCTATCAAATGGTTCCTCCAAAGGACTTTAACGATGCCGATCTCTTTGTTCCTTAGAACCCTAACTGAGCGATCCAAAATCTGGACCGGAATCTCTTGGTACGACAAACTCGGCGTCAAGTCCAATGGCTCGTGGTGAAGAACATGGGAAGGATCTGCAATATACTTCCTGAGCATTGATACGTGAAACACATTATGGACTCTGTCAAGATCGGGCGGTAGGGCTAATCTGTAGGCTCGGTCACCAACTCTGTCCAAGATCTCAAAAGGGCCAATAAACCTCGGACTCAGCTTACCCTTCTTACCAAATCGCATCACACCCTTGAGAGGTGCTATCTTCAAAAATACATGATCGCCAACCTCGAACTGCAAAGGTCTGCGGCGAACATCTGCATAGCTCTTCTGTCTGGACTGAGCAGTCTTCATCCTCTCTCTGATCACTGCAACAACACCGGCAGTCTGCTGGACCAACTCGGGACCCAACATCTTCCTCTCACCAACCTCATCCCAAAACAAAGGCGATCTGCACTTCCTGCCATAAAGTGCCTCATACGGTGCGGTAATGCCCGAGACTTAATTATTGTAATCAGACATTGATTAATTGACGTGATCGAGGTTATACGAACTCAAATGAACCGTTATGTCGAGATCGAGCGTCGTTGCATGATTAACCAAGAAAGTGGACAGAACCCTCGGCGCTCGAGCGGTAGAAAAGCACCGCCCGAGCGCCAAGGCATCGCAAATTTTGGTTCGGGCAGCAAGTGTGGCGCCCGGGCGGTAGATTTCGACCGCCCGAGCGCCAATGGGGAAGCTCGGAGACAGAACTCCTCGCGCCCGGGCGGCAAATGTTTACCGCCCGAGCGCCGAGCTCGCGCCCGGGCGGAATTTTATTACCGCCCGAGCGCCAGCTGGATTTGAAGAAAGGTAGCCACGTTTCAGATTTGCATGCAACGTATGATATATATATATATATATATATATATAAATATATATATATAAGTTCCTTCAGAATTCAGAAAGGGAAAAATCGAGAAATGGGAGAAAGGCTTTGTTCTTGATTTGAGAAATTGATTTTCGAGCAAATCGTTTATCAGAATTGAAATCCGACTTCGGTACTGAGTTCCTATCAACACAGACTACAACTGGACGTAAGTTTTATTACGTTTAGACAAGATTTGAATTTATGATGTTGTTAGAATTGAATACGATTCAGATATGGGATTTCTGCTACCGTAGATATTGTAGAATCGAAGTCAGATTTAGAAACAGATTGTTTATGGAATTGTTATGAATTGTAGAGTTGATTTGATTGAGATTTTATATCAGATTCGTATTGTTATTGAGATTATCATTTGTATCAGTATTGATTTCGAAGTCTGGTATTATATTTGTGATGTTTAGACTGACGGGGTTATCGAGACAGTATTGTTATGCCGTCGAAACATCAGTTGGTACAGATTGATCATATTCAGTATTGGTTTCTGTTATCTTGTGATATGGTTGATATGAATCAGATTGTAGTTTATTCAGATATTGATCAGACAGATTTTGAATTGGATTATACATTGATACATTGTATTGATTATTGTCATTTCAGATCAGATATGGACAAATTCGACTTCGAGACTTCGTCTTCATCAGACGGGGACGACAAAGGTATAATTCATGTGATATTCGGGAAGCATAACTCAAATTAGATTAATTTGAGTTTCCCGATAAAACCACATACTAGATTATTGTTTATATTGTTACCTGATTATGCTTTGATTATAGAATTGTATTCAAACAGGTAAGATAATTGTGATATTCAGTTATGAATATGATTATGCTTTGTTTACAGATTGTTATTCATTGCATTTAAGATAGGAAAGTCTTGACAGTCATTGTCAGACTTCTAGACGTTCGGTGTATCTCAGCTTAGGAGTAGCCATTACTCCTATTGCCAGCCGTCGATACAGTTCGGACCGAAGTCTAGGAATAAGACGTACAGTCGCCCCGAGTGGTTGGGTAGGTGACAGCCTAGTGACGTCTTATTCACCCCGGGATCCCTAGAGTTATAGTTGAGTCGAGTCTAGACATGATTTGATTAGGACTGCATGCTCATATGGATGTGGCTCCTAGATCATGGGACCCATCGTTATTGCTTCCAGTTGTGCTAGCATGTCTTTATGATTTAGATTGGTTATATGCATGTTTAGCTGATTTGAAGTGCATGCTTATTGTGATTAGATTTCATAGCTTATGAAATCTAATGTTTTGATTTTATTCGTGACAGCATGTTTCATGAATTATTTTATGTATACACATGTTTACCATGTTTTATACTGGGATTTATTCTCACCGGAGTTATCCGGCTGTTGTCTTGTTTTGTATGTGTGCATGGCAACAGGTGGGGCTAGATCAGGGTCAAGATGATGATGAGAGAAGACGAGTGTAGCGTGGTGATTCCGGACTTACAGTAGACTTGGTTTTATTACTGGACTTTAGTAGTTGAACCTTAGATTAGCTTGTTGTACTCTAATACTGAAATGTATTTTATACAGACATGTATAGTATTTAGATTCCATTACCTTCCACAGTTTTATATTTTAAAAAGAAAAATTTTTAGACCCTGTTTTATCTTAATTGATAATTAAATCCCAAAGATGATTAGCGTCCAGGGTCCCCACAACAGGTGGTATCAGAGCGAGGTTAGTTCTTTCAGAGCTATAGATTCCTTAGAGATGGATATCGTAGAAGTTAGTTCCTTTAGAGATTTGATCTGTTAGCTATAGATCTTTTAGCGATAGATCCTTTAGAGATAGATCTTTAGATTGAGATAGTGAGAACTGATAGATCTTTTAGATTGACTTAGATTGAGATAGAAGAGAATGAGCGGGGTAGATGAATTTTCTTTCCTTGCATGTGTGTGCTAGCATGAGATTGCTTATGATGTTGATTTACATTGTGGTGCTAGCATGAGATTATGTGTTACTGCTTTTAGATACATACTTACCTGATTATATGATTTGAATTGGTATTATGTGTTCTTAAATATGAATCAGATCGGATTCATGATCAGCAGTAAGATGATCATAATCAGGAAAGATTAGAACAGAATTGTATTATTGGGTTACTAATGTTGTGGTAATCAGATGTACCTCCCCGAAGGATTTTGGAAACAGGCAGTACATCGTATGAGCAGCCATATATACCAGAACCGCAGATAGATGTGTCAGCGACTCCGATGGAAACCAAGTTGGCAGAATTTCAGTTATTTCAGCCGCCGATTCTGAGTGGTACAGAGACGCCTGAAACGTGTCAGCACTGGGTTGAGGACATAGAGATATTGTTTGATCTACTGGATTGTACAGATGACCAAAGAGTTAAATTGGTATTTCACCAATTACAAGAGGCTGCCAGAAGTTGGTGGATTACAATCAAAAGAGTATTAGCACTACGTGGTACTGTGATCACGTGGGAAGTCTTCAAGACTGAATTCTATCAAAGATTTTTCTCCGCCTCGTACCGAGAAGACAAGAAAGCAGAATTTGAGAATTTAAGTCAAGGTAAATTGAATATTGATGATTATGCTGCTAAATTTTCTACTCGGTTGCGTTTTGCTCCTCATATGGCTAGGAATGATGAAGCTGTAGTGAATCAATTCATTAGAGGATTGAATTCGGAGATAGTTGCATTCATGAATCTACAGCGACCCTATCACTTTGCTGATGTCTTGAGTAAAGCAAAGAGAGCAGAAGAGAGTCTGATTCGACAATTAACGAGGTTGTGTGTGAAGCAACCCCAGACACCACAATCCCCTTCGAGATTTGAACGTGGCAGCACGAGTGGAAAGCACGATTTGCTGAAAGCTCGGAAGAAACAGTTCAAGAAGTTAGGCAGTGGTTCCTCCAGTTCCAGTGGTTCCAGTCCGAGTTATACTGGAGTCTATTGCGCTAGGTGTGGAGGGAGACATCCCACCGAACAATGCCAGGGAGTGACTGGTAGATGTAATATCTGCGGACAGCATGGGCATTTTGCTAGAGTGTGTCCTCAGAAGGGTTCCCAAAGATTCTGGGGAGCAGGACCATCGGGTGGCAATGCGTGAAAAACAGACCCAGTATTTACAACAGGTACCATTCTTTATGATTATATTGCATACGTATTGATATATACTAATGCATTCTTTATGAGTATCTGTGACTGAGTTGCATGGAGATATGCATTATATGTTGGATCTGATTATACTGTAGTATTGATTTCTTGGTTGTTGAGGAATATGTTGATATCAGAGATCTCTGTGACATGGTATATACTACAGTGAGATGAACCCGGGATTGGGTTAGATTATGATGTACTTGTGATATATGATTTCGATTTCATTATTGATATGTAATGCTAAACAAGTACCGAAATATCGTAGAATGTGTTCCAGAAATGGTAAGATTAAGATCAGATCTAGTTGAGAAATGAGGATTCTAAATCCAGGATTCCTTAAATCATTGTACTGTTGACTCGATTAGCACAGAAAGGAACAGATGGTATTCTTATGTGTTTGGTAGATATACTGAAATCGAGTCTAACAGTGACAGATTTGCCCGTAATGTATTAGTTGACTGGTGTTTGCCTAGATAAGATTTAAGATGTGTGGATATCAGAAAAGTAGATTTTAGAATTGAATCGATACCAGATAATGGTTATAGACTAGAATTCAGTACAGAATGATATTGAAGATTAATAGAAGGGTACAGATTGCTAACTCTTAGATTCAGGGATATTCGGATGATTGTATGCTTGTTATATCTATGATTCCGGGATATATCCACAGCATCTGATTGTATATTGAATATTTGAAGACTGGGTTAAATATTACGAGAACTGTGATTATTGTATACAGCAATGGGTCAGGTATGGATCCGAATGCAGTTATTGATACAGGTGTATATTCAGACTATGCGGTATCAGGAATGTCAGAATTAGCAGAATGTCAGATATGTCAGAACTTTCTTATCTGATTTGGACAGATTATCTTATTCTGATTATCTTCTTCTTGTGTTGATTTACATCTGCTGCGTATTGTTATGATTTTAAATCAGTATTTGAGATATCTTATATTGTTTGGGAGTATATTCTAATTGCAGATGAGATAACGCAGTTGATCTGGGCAGTATGAAGATTGGTCAGCCAGCCAGAATCTATTATGTTATGAGTTTCTTAAACTCACTAGATCAGCATAGGACATTTCTATTCTGAGTTTGAGTTGGTGTTATTGTAAGTATTATTCAGTGTGTGATACTATGCAGTTCCAATTGTATCAGAGTTGTTTGTGGAAAATACAGTAGTCCCGAACGGTGATCAGAATTTTCAGACCTGTATTTTGTTGATCAGATCAATATAACATCGATATGATTTTGCGTTTTCTATGGGTTTGGTTATTGTGTGATATCAGAATGTTGCAAAAATTGGTTCCAGTTTTTGATATAGATAGTCAGAGCCGAATACCAGGTAGGTATTTCTTATTTATTTTATGTTATTAACTGATCTTTTACAGCATAGTTCGAATCTGAACTCTCAGGCAGTGTCAGAATTGCACAGTAAGGAATTCAGTTTCATTCAGATGGTTCAGAATGTATGATATTCGACCCGATAGTGTTGGTATAGACAGATGAGATCAGTTGGGACAGCAATTTATGTTGTAAGGTTGGTAAAATGGTACTGATATGTCTGGATCGCTAACAAAAGAAGCCAAAAACTAGGAATTAGAAGATTATTACCGACTGAGTATATTCCTGAATAGAAATGGGAGTACATTTCTATAGCTTTTGTAACGAAATTACCACCATTTTCTTCAGATTGGGATATGGTATGATCGTGATTGATAGATTGTTCAATCTATATCTAGTATTTTGTAAAGATGATGTACAAATAGAACTCGATGACAGAGATCCCTGTCAAAGAAATAGTCAGATTGACTAGAATGATGATTTCGAATAGAGTATATCAGACTATGATTACGATTAAGTGTGTACTTGTGGTAGATTATATCATAAGCTCTCTCTGGCAGATTGTTCACAAATTGACAGGTAGTCGGAGTGTCTTGTTCAGATATTGAAAGATATTGGTAGAACTCTAGTGCTGAATGTTAGCACTAGTTATCAAGATAGTGCAGAAGGAATAGGTGTAAGAAACCAATGTCGGATGATGACAATTGGTATTTGGAACCGATGAAGGAATATGTCCTTGATTGGATAAACAGATGGGCTAACAACTACAGGTGGTATTGTTTTGTTACACCTTACAGGTTGGTATATACGGGTGTGGTATAGCCAATAATATGGGATTGATTCGGCTAGTGAAATGAGTTTGGATGTTAAACTCTGTTCTACAGTTCTTCTGATAGATTTGGGTTGATGATTGGTGAGTTCGAGGACGAACTCAGATCTAAGAGGGGGAGAAATGTAATGCCCGAGACTTAATTATTGTAATCAGACATTGATTAATTGACGTGATCGAGGTTATACGAACTCAAATGAACCGTTATGTCGAGATCGAGCGTCGTTGCATGATTAACCAAGAAAGTGGACAGAACCCTCGGCGCTCGAGCGGTAGAAAAGCACCGCCCGAGCGCCAAGGCATCGCAAATTTTGGTTCGGGCAGCAAGTGTGGCGCCCGGGCGGTAGATTTCGACCGCCCGAGCGCCAATGGGGAAGCTCGGAGACAGAACTCCTCGCGCCCGGGCGGCAAATGTTTACCGCCCGAGCACCGAGCTCGCGCCCGGGCGGAATTTTATTACCGCCCGAGCGCCAGCTGGATTTGAAGAAAGGTAGCCACGTTTCAGATTTGCATGCAACGTATGATATATATATATAGAAGTTCCTTCAGAATTCAGAAAGGGAAAAATCGAGAAATGGGAGAAAGGCTTTGTTCTTGATTTGAGAAATTGATTTTCGAGCAAATCGTTTATCAGAATTGAAATCCGACTTCGGTACTGAGTTCCTATCAACACAGACTACAACTGGACGTAAGTTTTATTACGTTTAGACAAGATTTGAATTTATGATGTTGTTAGAATTGAATACGATACAGATATGGGATTTCTGCTACCGTAGATATTGTAGAATCGAAGTCAGATTTAGAAACAGATTGTTTATGGAATTGTTATGAATTGTAGAGTTGATTTGATTGAGATTTTATATCAGATTCGTATTGTTATTGAGATTATCATTTGTATCAGTATTGATTTCGAAGTCTGGTATTATATTTGTGATGTTTAGACTGACGGGGTTATCGAGACAGTATTGTTATGCCGTCGAAACATCAGTTGGTACAGATTGATCAGATTCAGTATTGGTTTCTGTTATCTTGTGATATGGTTGATATGAATCAGATTGTAGTTTATTCAGATATTGATCAGACAGATTTTGAATTGGATTATACATTGATACATTGTATTGATTATTGTCATTTCAGATCAGATATGGACAAATTCGACTTCGAGACTTCGTCTTCATCAGACGGGGACGACAAAGGTATAATTCATGTGATATTCGGGAAGCATAACTCAAATTAGATTAATTTGAGTTTCCCGATAAAACCACATACTAGATTATTGTTTATATTGTTACCTGATTATGCTTTGATTATAGAATTGTATTCAAACAGGTAAGATAATTGTGATATTCAGTTATGAATATGATTATGCTTTGTTTACAGATTGTTATTCATTGCATTTAAGATAGGAAAGTCTTGACAGTCATTGTCAGACTTCTAGACGTTCGGTGTATCTCAGCTTAGGAGTAGCCATTACTCCTATTGCCAGCCGTCGATACAGTTCGGACCGAAGTCTAGGAATAAGACGTACAGTCGCCCCGAGTGGTTGGGTAGGTGACAGCCAGTGACGTCTTATTCACCCCGGGATCCCTAGAGTTATAGTTGAGTCGAGTCTAGACATGATTTGATTAGGACTGCATGCTCATATGGATGTGGCTCCTAGATCATGGGACCCATCGTTATTGCTTCCAGTTGTGCTAGCATGTCTTTATGATTTAGATTGGTTATATGCATGTTTAGCAGATTTGAAGTGCATGCTTATTGTGATTAGATTTCATAGCTTATGAAATCTAATGTTTTGATTTTATTCGTGACAGCATGTTTCATGAATTATTTTATGTATACACATGTTTACCATGTTTTATACTGGGATTTATTCTCACCGGAGTTATCCGGCTGTTGTCTTGTTTTGTATGTGTGCATGGCAACAGGTGGGGCTGGATCAGGGTCAAGATGATGATGAGAGAAGACGAGTGTAGCGTGGTGATTCCGGACTTACAGTAGACTTGGTTTTATTACTGGACTTTAGTAGTTGAACCTTAGATTAGCTTGTTGTACTCTAATACTGAAATGTATTTTATACAGACATGTATAGTATTTAGATTCCATTACCTTCCGCAGTTTTATATTTTAAAAAGAAAAATTTTTAGACCCTGTTTTATCTTAATTGATAATTAAATCCCAAAGATGATTAGCGTTCGGGTCCCCACAGGTGCCATCCCAATCGACGCCTGGTAGCTATTGTTGTACGTGAACTCCACAAGTGGCAATTTAGAATCCCAGCTACCAGAATAGTCAATAGTACAAGCTCTGAGCATATCCTCAAGAATCTGAATGACTCTCTCTGACTGACCGTTGCTCTGAGGATGATAAGCTGTACTGAAAGCTAACCGCGAACCCATAGCTCTGTGCAGACTCTTCCAAAACTCGGAGGTTAACTTGGGGTCACGATCAGACACGATCGACACAGGAACCCCATGAAATCTAACAATCTCTGCAATGTAGTCCTCGGCGTACTGATTCATGGAGTACGTCGTCTTGACTGGGAGAAAGTGCGCTGACTTGGTCAATCGATCAACGATGACCCAAATGGAATTATAACCTCTCTGAACTCTGGGAAGACCAGTCACGAAATCCATAGTGATATGCTCCCACTTCCACTGAGGAATCGGCAAAGATAGCAATGTCCCAGCAGGTCTCTGATGCTCAATCTTCACCTGCTGACAAGTAAGGCACTGAGAAATGAACAAAGCAACATCTTTCTTCATACCTGGCCACCAGTAGAGTCGACGAAGATCCTGATACATCTTCGTACTGCCTGGATGAATCGAATATGGCGCGGTATGAGCCTCTGTCAAGACGTCTCTACGAATATCGTCGCCAATAGGAACACAAATACGGCCTCTGAAAGTCACCAAACCATCACCATTCGAACCAAACTCTGAGTTCCCTCTCTCCTCTGCTCTAGCTCTCAACTCTGTCCACTGAACATCAGTCGACTACTCTCTAAGGATCCTGTCCGTCAAAGTAGATCGAATGACTAACGCTGAAAGACGAGCAATGGTACCTGGAATCACCAGATCTATCTCCTCTCGATGCAAATCCATCAACAATGGCCTCTGAATCAAAGAACTCAATGAAGTACTCGACTTGCGACTCAACGCGTCTGCCACAATGTTCGCCTTCCCTGGGTGGTAACTGATAGTCACATCATAATCCTTGACAAGCTCTAACCACCTCCTCTGCCGCATGTTGAGCTCTTTCTGAGAAAACAGATACTTCAAACTCTTGTGGTCTGTGAAGATCTCACACTTTTCGCCATACAGATAATGTCTCCAAATCTTCAGGGCGAAAACCATAGCTGTTAGCTCTAAATCATGCGTCGGATAATTCTTCTCGTAATCCTTCAACTGGCGAGAAGCATAGGCAATAACCTTACCTCGCTGCATCAGAACTGCACCAAGGCCTCTCTTCGACGCATCGGTAAAAACCACAAAATCCTCAGAACCACTAGGCAATGAAAGAACAGGAGCTGTCGTCAATCTATCCTTCAGCTCTTGGAATGCACTCTGGAAATCAATAGACCACTCGAACTTCACAGTATTCCTCGTCAGATTGGACAATGGCAGGGCAATCTTGGAAAAATCTGAAATGAAACGACGATAATAACCCGCCAAACCGAGTAAACTGCGTACCTCAGAAACAGAAGTAGGAATAGGCCAATTCTGAATCGCCTCAATCTTCAATGGATCAACAGCAATGCCATCTCTCGAAACGACATGGCCTAGAAAAGAAATCTGATCCAGCCAAAACTCACACTTCTTCAGCTTGGCAAACAACCTCTTCTCTCGCAACAACTGAAGCACCACTCTGAGATGCTCTGCATGAAGCTCTCTGGTCTTGGAATAGATAAGAATATCGTCGATGAAAACAATGACGAAGCTATCCAAGAACGGCTTGAACACACAGTTCATCAGATCCATAAAGACCGAAGGGGCATTGGTCAAACCAAACGACATCACAAGAAACTCAAAATGACCATACCTGGTCCTGAAAGCCGTCTTAGGGACATCAGACTCCCTAACCTTCAACTGATAGTAGCCAGACCGAAGATCAATCTTCGAAAACACAGTGGCACCATGGAGCTGATCAAACAAATCATCTATCCGTGGCAACGGATACTTGTTCTTGACAGTCACTTTGTTGAGCTCCCTGTAGTCGATACACAGCCGCAAGGAACCATCTTTCTTCTTAACAAAAAGAACCGGAGCTCCCCAAGGCGAAGAACTCGGACGAATGAAACCCTTATCTAGAAGATCCTGCAACTGTTCCTTCAACTCCTTCATCTCAGTAGGGGCCATTCGGTACGGAGCCTTAGAGATAGGAACCGTACCTGGAGCTAAATCGATCACGAATTCAACATCTCTGTCCGGTGGCAAACCCGGAACATCATCCTCAAACACATCAGCAAACTCCCTCACAACATCGATATCATCAATATTCAACTTAACCAGTCTATCAACATCCACAATAGAAGCAAGAAACCCATCGCAACCTCTACACAGCAATCTCTCAGCCTCAAGACAAGAAATAAAAGGAAGGACCAGCGAAGTACCTGAGCTGGCGAGAACTCCTCCCTGGCCATCATCTGCAAAAGTCACCTTCTTAGCAACACAATCGATAACGGCACGGTAAGTCGAAAGCCAATCCATGCCAAGAATAACATCGAAGGCAACCATAGGGATAACAATCAAATCAGCGAAGACAACTCACTCCTCAATACGAACAGGACACGCAAAGACAATCGATGTCGGGCACAAGACATCTCCCGAAGGCAAAACAACACTAAGCTGAATGGGAATTATAGAAGGAACTATACCCAAAGATCTCAAAAACAAATCAGACATAAAAGAATGAGTAGCACCAGTATCAATCAAAGTAGTAGCTACTCTGCCTGAAATCAAAATAGTACTAGAGATCAATGAAGAATCATGATTAATACCTTCCTTGGTCATCGAAAAGATACGACCCTGCACTCTCCCTTGGCTAGCTCCCTTAGGACAATTTCTGGCAACGTGGCCTGCCGTGCCACAACGATAGCAAGACTGAGTGCCAAATCTGCACTCTCCACGGTGATGCTTGCCACACTTCTGACACAAAGGCTTCTCGGGATCAAATGGAACAACTGGAACTGGCGATGGTCTAGGACTCGGCTCCATCTTGCCCTTGCCCTTGAAACGATCCCTGCCCCTCTGATTAGAACCCTGGCCTCTCTGAGCAACAGCTTGATGCCTCTCCTGCCTCTCCCTGGCGATATCCTTCTCATCCTGCTCGGCCAACAACGCTTTGTACACGATCTCCTTGAAAGTCACGGCCTTGGACATGTTGATATCACGGCGAATCTCCGCTCTAAGGCCTCGAATGAAATGAGCGCCTTTGTCCTTGTCGTTCGAAGCAATATACGGAGCAAACAAGCAACCCTCCTCAAACTTCAGGATATACTGACCAACATCCAAGCTCCCCTGTCGAAGCTCCAAGAACTCCGTAACCTTCCTCGCTCGAAGTGCATCGGGGAAATACTTGTCGTAGAACAAGTCCGTGAACTCTGACCACTTCAGCGTCGCAACAGTCACACCAACCTTCGTCGCATTCCACCAAATGCGGGCAGCCTTAACCAACATGAAAATGGCACAACTAATCCTGTCTTTGTCCTCATACTGGAGATGATCGAAGATAGCTTCAAGCGCCTTGACCCACTCGACAGCAACTAGAGGATCGGTGCTACCTGCGAATTCCGGTGGATCCATCCTCTTGAAAGCAGAAAAGACGGCATCAGTGCGAACAGCCTGAGCAACCTGACCTCTCACTTGGCCTCTACCCTGTACAGTTCCTTGCATACGAATGAGCTGCTGAATCTGCTCGCTATGCACCTTAGCCTGCTCCTTAAGCAACTTGCCGAACTCGTCGACAACTCTCGAGGAAGAACTATCCGGGTATGTTTTCTATGCATCTATCTATTCATTGTTATATATTGATTGGTGTCTTGTGAGCAATTGTAGAGTATGCCACCTAAGAGGAAAGCAGTAGAGGGTGAGGATAGTTCTTCCTCTAGAGTTGTCGATGAGTTCGGCAAGTTGCTTAAGGAGCAGGCTAAGGTGCATAGCGAGCAGATTCAGCAGCTCATTCGTATGCAAGGTACTGGATAGGGTAGAGGCCAAGGTAGAGTTCCAGTTGCTCAGGTTGTTGGCACTGATGCCGTCTTTTCTGCTTTCAAGAGGATGGATCCACCGGAATTCGCAGGTAGCACCGATCCTTTAGTTGCTGTCGAGTGGGTCAAGGATTTAGAGGCGATCTTCGATCATCTCCAGTACGAGGACAAAGACAGGATCAGTTGTGCCGTTTTCATGTTGGTTAAGGCTGCCCGCATTTGGTGGAATGCAACCAACGTTGGTGTGACTGTTGCGACATTGAAGTGGTCAGAGTTCACAGACTTGTTCTACGACAAGTACTTTCCCGATGCACTTCGAGCGAGGAAGGTTACGGAGTTCTTGGAGCTTCGACAGGGTAGCTTGGATGTCGGTCAGTATATTCTCAAGTTTGAGGAGGGTTGCTTGTTTGCTCCTTACATTGCTTCCAATGACAAAGATAAAGGCGCTCATTTCATTCGAGGCCTTAGAGCTGAGATTCGTCGTGATATCAACATGTCCAAGGCCGTGACTTTCAAGGAGATTGTGTCTAAGGCTTTGTTGGCCGAGCAAGATGAGAAGGATATCACCAGAGAGAGGCACGAGAGGCACCAAGCTGTTACTCAGAGAGGCCATAGTTCAAATCAGAGGGGCAGGGATCGTTTCAAGGGCAAGGGTAAGATGGAGTCGAGTCCTAGATCACCGCCAGTTCTAGTTGATTCCGAGAAGCCACTTTGCCCTAAGTGTGGCAAGCATCATCGAGGAGAGTGCAGATATGGCACTCATTCCTGTTATCGTTGTGGCACGGCAGGCCACGTTGCCAGAGATTGTCCACGAGGAGCTAGCCAAGGGAAGGTGCAGGGTCGTATCTTTACGATGACCATGGAAGGTATTAATCATGATTCTTCATTGATCTCTAGTACTATTTTGATTTCAGGCAGAGTAGCTACGACTTTGATAGATACTGGTGCTACTCATTCTTTTATGTCTGAATTGTTTTTGAGATCTTTGGGTATAGTTCCTTCTGTTCTTCCCCTCCAGCTTAGTGTTGTTTTGCCTTCGGGGGACTTGTTGTGCCCGACATCGATTGTGTTTGCTTGCCCTGTTCGTATTGTTGATAGGGAGGTTTTTGCTGATTTGATTGTCATCCCGATGGTTGCCTTTGATGTTATTCTTGGCATGGATTGGCTTTCGACTTACCGTGCAGTTATCGATTGTGTTGCTAAGAAGGTGACTTTTGCAGATGATGGCCAGGGAGGAGTTCTCGCCAGCACAGGTACTTCGCTGGTCCTTCCTTTTATTTCTTGTCTTGAGGCTGAGAAGTTGATGTGTAGAGGTTGTGATGTGTTTCTGGCTTCTATTGTGGATGTGGATAGACTGGTTAAGTTGAATTTAGATGATATCGATGTTGTGAGGGAGTTTGCTGATGTGTTTGAGGATGATGTTCCGGGTTTGCCGCCGGACAGAGATGTTGAGTTCGTTATTGATCTAGCTCCAGGTACGGTTCCTATTTCTAAGGCTCCGTACAGGATGGCCCCTACCGAGATGAAGGAGTTGAAGGCGCAATTGCAGGATCTAGTGGACAAGGGTTTCATTCGACCGAGTTCTTCGCCTTGGGGAGCTCCGGTCCTTTTTGTCAAGAAGAAGGATGGTTCTTTGCGACTGTGTATCGACTACAGGGAGCTCAACAAAGTGACTGTCAAGAACAAGTATCCGTTGCCACGGATTGATGACGTATTTGACCAGCTCCATGGTGCCACTGTCTTTTCGAAGATTGATCTTCGGTCTGGCTACTATCAGTTGAAGGTTAGGGAGTCCGATATCCCTAAGACAGCGTTCCTGACCAGGTACGGTCACTATGAGTTTATGGTTATGTCTTTTGGTCTGACCAATGCCCCTTCAGTCTTTATGGATCTGATGAACCGTGTGTTCAAGCCTTATCTGGATAGCTTCGTCATTGTCTTTATCGACGATATCTTGATCTATTCCAAGACCAGAGAGCTTCATGCAGAGCATCTCAGAGTGGTTCTTCAGTTGTTGCGAGAGAAGAGGCTGTTTGCCAAGCTGAAGAAGTGTGAGTTTTGGCTGGATCAGATTTCTTTCCTAGGCCATGTTGTTTCGAGGGATGGCATTGCTGTTGATCCATTGAAGATAGAGGCGATTCAGAATTGGCCTATTCCTACTTCTGTTTCAGAAATACGCAGTTTCCTTGGTTTGGCGGGTTACTATCGTCGTTTCATTTCAGATTTTTCCAAGATTGCCCTGCCATTGTCCAATCTGACGAGGAAGACTGTGAAGTTCGAGTGGTCTTTTGATTGCCAGAGTGCATTTCAGGAGTTGAAGGATAGATTGACGACAGCTCCTGTTCTTTCATTGCCCAGTGGTTCTGAAGATTTTGTTGTCTATACCGATGCGTCGAAGAGAGGCCTTGGTGCAGTGCTGATGCAGCGAGGTAAGGTTATTGCCAATGCTTCTCGCTAGTTGAAAAACTATGAGAAGAATTATCCGACGCATGATTTGGAGCTAGCAGCTGTGGTTTTCGCCCTGAAGATTTGGAGACATTACTTGTATGGCGAAAAGTGTGAGATCTTCACAGACCACAAGAGTTTGAAGTATCTGTTTTCGCAGAAAGAGCTCAATATGCGACAGAGGAGGTGGTTAGAGCTTGTCAAAGATTATGATGTGACTATCAGTTACCACCCAGGGAAGGCGAACGTTGTGGCAGATGCGTTGAGTCGCAAATCGAGTTCTTCTTTGAGTTCTTTGATTCAGAGGCCATTGTTGATGGATTTGCAGCGAGAAAATATTTCTTTGGTAGTTCCGGGAACCATTGCTCGCCTTTCAGCGTTGGTCATTCGGACTACTTTGACGGACAGGATCCGTAGAGAGCAGTCGACTGATGTTCAGTGGACAAAGTTGAGAGCTAGAGCTGAGGAGAGAGGTAACTCAGAGTTTGGTTCGAATGGTGATGGTTTGGTGATTTTCAGAGGCCGTATTTGTGTTCCTATTGGCGATGATATTCGACGAGACATTCTGACAGAGGCTCATACCGCGCCATATTCTATTCATCCAGGCAGTACGAAGATGTATCAGGATCTTCGTCGACTCTACTGGTGTACAACCATAAACTAGGACGTTTCCACTCGATAAGTGAGGACCACTTGGAAAGTCCTTTATAGAGGGTTGTTCAGTGCACTCTACAAGGAGCACCTATCTGCATGTTCGGACATCACAATGTCCCCTACCAATGAAACATGGTACTCACATCGCAGATACTAGTCTCTAACTCGAGCGGCCTATATCCTTCTTAATGGCGGCTGAATCGACTAGGAACCGTTTAGAATATACAGTATTCCAAATATGAGTTTCATGATACTCATCTTATGAGCATCTCATATTCTTTCTACTATTAGTATATTCAAGGACTTTATCTATGCAACTAGCATGGGTATAAAGATAAAGATGCGCCAAATTAATAAATTCAAATATTATTAAAATAAAGATCGTTTATACATAAAGTTTCATTGTGAACACTCGGCCAACACTTGGCTCGACGTGCACCTACTCTAACAATCTCCCACTTGCACTAGAGCCAACTACCCATATGCTTCAGACCCATAGATTCGCGATGCTTCTCGAATGATGGTCCTGGTAAAGGCTTAGTTAGTGGATCAGCAACATTATCTGCGGAGCCGACTTTGTCAATCGTGACATCTCCTCTTTCCACGATCTCTCTGAGGATGTGGTACTTTCTCAATACGTGTTTGGACTTCTGATGAGACCTTGGCTCCTTCGCCTGAGCTATGGCTCCCGTGTTGTCACACATCACCGGGATAGGAGCAACTCCATTTGGAATTACGCCCAACTCTTGGACGAAATTCCTAATCCAAACGGCCTCCTTTGCTGCAGCCGATGCAGCAATGTATTCTGCCTCAGTGGTGGAATCCGCAGTACTGTCTTGCTTGGAACTCTTCCAAGAGACAGCACCACCATTGAGCATGAATATGAATCCGGAGGTTGACTTCGAGTCATCAACATCGCTTTGGAAGCTAGAGTCGGTATAGCCTTCCAATTTCAGTTCTCCACCCCCATAGACCAAGAACAACTTATTGGTCCTTCTCAAATACTTGAGGATGTCTTTCACAGCTTTCCAGTGTGGAAGACCAGGGTTGGATTGATATCTACTCACTACACTTAGTGCAAAAGCCACGTCAGGACGTGTAGATATCATCCCATACATGATGCTACCAATAGCCGAAGCATACGGAATACGTGTCATCGCCGCTATCTCTGCATCAGTCTTGGGAGACATAGACTTGGATAAGGACACGCCATGACACATTGGTAGATGTCCTTTCTTGGACTCGTCCATCGAGAACCGCTTCACGATGGTATCAATGTATGTGGACTGGGTGAGACCAAGCAATCTTTTTGATCTATCTCTATAGATCTGTATTCCTAATACAAAAGATGCTTCACCCAAGTCCTGCATTGAGAACTTACTTGCTAACCATATCTTAGTTGATTGCAACATTTCTACATCATTCCCAATGAGTAGAATGTCATCAACATAAAGAACAAGGAATGTCACAGCACTCCCACTGACCTTCTTATACACACAGGGTTCCTCAGGATTCTTAGTAAAACCAAACTCTTTGATTGTACTATCGAATCTGAGGTTCCAGCTCCTAGATGCCTGCTTAAGACCATAAATAGATCTTTGAAGTTTGCATACCATATGCTCACTTCCGATAGATGTAAACCCTTCAGGTTGAGACATGTAAATCTCTTCCTTAATATCCCCATTAAGGAAGGCAGTCTTGACATCCATCTGCCATATCTCATAGTCATACCATGCAGCTATGGCTAGCAAAATCCTAATGGACTTGAACATCGCAACTGGAGAAAAGGTTTCCTCATAGTCAACACCTTGCCTTTGAGTATACCCTTTTGCAACCAGTCGCGCCTTGAAGGTCAATACCTTCCCATCCGCCCCAAGTTTCCTCTTGTAAATCCATTTACACCCTATGGGAACAATTCCCTCAGGTGGATCCACGAGATTCCACACTTGGTTCGAATGCATGGAATTCATCTCAGATTCCATTGCTTCAAGCCATTTGGATGAATCGGCATCCGATAACGCTTCTTTGAAGGTACTTGGATCACATCCAAGATTAGGCTCATCATGGCCCTCTTCAAGAAGCAGACCATACCTCACAGGTGGTCTCGAGACTCTCTCGGTTCTTCTAGGAGTTTGTATCTCCTCACTTGGCTTTTCGGGTGTGGGTTCTACAACTGTGGGTGTTTCTCGAACCTCTTCGAGTTCTATCATCTCGCCTTTTCTATCCAATAGAAATTCCCTTTCCAAAAAGGTTGCGTTCCTAGAAACAAACACCTTTGTTTCTTGAGGATGATAGAAATAATATCCAGCTGAATTCCTTGGATATCCCACAAAGTAGCATAAAATGGATCGACTATCCAATTTATCTCCCACTACCTGCTTCACATAAGCAGGGCACCCCCATATTCTAAAATAAGAATATTTGGGTGGCTTACCCATCCATATCTCATATGGTGTCTTATCAACTGCTTTTGTATAGACATGGTTCAACAACAGTGCCGCTGTCTCAAGCGCATATCCCCAAAAGGATGGCGGCAACTCCGTGAACCCCATCATAGACCGAACCATGTCCATCAAAGTCCGGTTACGACGCTCCGAAACACCATTCAACTGTGGTGTAGCGGGCGGAGTCCACTGCGAGAGAATCCCATTCTCCCTTAGATACTCTTGGAACTCGGCACTCAAGTACTCGCCACCTCGATCCGATCGAAGTGTCTTGATGCTTCGTCCCAATTGTTTCTCTACTTCACTTCTGAATTCTTTGAACCGTTCAAAGGCTTCAGACTTGTATTTCATCAAATACACATACCCATACCTCGAATGGTCATCGGTAAAGGTGATGAAGTAGGCATGTCCATGCTTAGTGGTGATGCTAAGCGGACCGCACACATCGGTATGGATCAAATCCAATAACCCTTTGGCTCGCTCCGCATGGCCCTTAAAGGGAATTTTGGTCATCTTTCCATTTAGACAGGATTCACAAGTCGTGAGAGCATTAATATCGGACATATCAAACATGCCAACTCCCACTAACTTGTTCATCCTTCTTAGGGATATATGACCTAATCGAGCATGCCATAATTGTGCCGAATTAAGAGTATCTTGTTTGCGCTTATTTGTTGTTTTTATCGTTTGGACATTGTTAAGTGGAATATCTTTTAATTTTAAGGTGTAGAGATTGTTTTCAAGTTCACCGGTACCAACTAAACATTCATTCTTGTAAATATTGCAAACACCTTTGCCAAATAAACAAGAAAATCCATCGATATCAAGCATAGGAATGGAAATAATGTTTTTGATCAAGTCTGGTACAAATAAAACATCTCTTAAAACCAAATTAAAATCATTGTTCAAACATAAATAAACATCTCCCACAGCCTTGGCAGCAACCCTTGCTCCATTGCCCAACCTCAAGAAGGTCTCACCTTCCCTGAGCTTCCTACTTCTTCCCATCACCTGCAAATCATTACAGAGATGTGAGCCACAGCCGGTATCCAATACCCAAGAAGTAGAGTTAATGGAGATATTCACTTCAATGTAGAACATACCTTTGCCAGAACCCTTCTGCGCAAGATATTTCCTGCAGTTACGCCTCCAATGTCCAGGCTTCTTGCAGTGGTGACAGATGTCAACAGTCTTCTCAGCCTTGGCTGGCACGGCTGCCACTACGGGACTCGGAGTCTGCCTCTTCAAGGGCTCGCTCTTCTTGGGGCGCTGGAAAGAACGCTTCTTTCTCTTCCCATGTGGACCGGTCTTCGTGCCAGATGAAGAGCCCACATAAAGAACCGACTTCTCCTTCTTGATGGTGGACTCAAAGGTCACAAGCATGTTCACCAACTCTTCAAGGCTGGGCTCGAGCTTGTTCATATTGAAGTTCACGACAAAAGGATCGAAAGAGCTAGGAAGTGACAACAGTAGCACATCCGTGGTCAACTCTGATGGCAAGATCAAATCCATGCCCACGAGCTTGTCCACGAGCCCAATCAACTTTAGGCCATGCTCATGGACCGAAGTCCCATCTCGCATGCGTAAAGTGATGAGCTTCTTTACTGTGACATGCCTCAAAGGTCGAGTCTGCTCACCGAAGAGCTCCTTGAGGTGCAAATGAATGTCCGCAGCATTCTTTGCATCCTCGAATCGCCTTTGCAGCTCATCGTTCATCGAAGCCTGCATGTAACACTTGGCCTTCAAGTCATGGTCGCACCAATCCTTGTAGGTCTGCAGTTCATCGGGACTGCAGTCAGTCGGAGCCTCATCAGGGGGCGACTCAGTCAGTGTGTATGCGATTCTCTCCGAGTTTAGGACGATCTTTAAATTTCTTAGCCAAGTGATATAGTTAGGTCCGGTTAGAACGTGTTTTTCGAGAATAACCGAAAACGGGTTGCGAATTGATGACATTGTCACAGATTTGTACTGAAAAGTAAAAACAGATAAATGTTAATGACTATTTCAAAATATTTAATAAGATATAAAGTTTGGACTTTTACTTTATAAATAATTGCTCCCACTGTTTTGACATTTTCACTACCCTCTAGTGAAAACGGGAAACTCCTTTCCTCAGTAGGTACGTAAGGTCCAATTAGCGAATTATGATCCCGATTATACAGCCAATCACAATTCCTAAAAGGTAGTTTCCCAATTGCAACACAATGCAACCCTTAACGTAAACTTTTGTCTCACGTTTGATTAGGACCCATTATAGACGTCGTTCATCTTTACGTGTCAAGCCTTACCCATCGATGTTGAACCTTAATGGACGGTCGCCATGAGTTCCCTCAATTATCTGAGCCGAAGTCATGGGAGTTCCACGTAGTTCACATCATTATGTCAATGGATGTCACAGCTTTCCGGCACCCAGGGTTCCCCCAATAATATGAGCCGAGCCCCGAGTACGGGTAGCGTTCATCATGCACCCATTGTCGATGGAAGACAAGGAAATTATAAACAAATTTATAATTCCCCTTTTCGGACTTGATATTAATTTTGAATCATTTTCAAAATGAGGGTTTTTAATTTTGAAAGGTCTCATCATTAATTTTATTTTAAAAGCTCGCCATGTTTGATCGTATGTTTGCCGGATTCATGCAACTTTGTTATTATAATAATAATAACGCACATACTCATTATTTATAACATATCATGCATTTATTATAAATAGAAAACAGTACAAGGATGATCAATTGCCCCAACACTAATGGCCCGTGTGAGCCAAACACGGGCCTAGGTCCAATCCTAGGGTAAATGCACGGGATGCAATGCAACTATACTATTACATTAGCATCCAATATTACATGTCTTCGATCTTCATAATCACCAAGGCCACCATCTTCCAATCTTGATCTTCCCCTATTCTAATATTTACAATTAAATATCCATGGCACATAGGGATACATCTCATGGGGTGGGAACGGGCCATAAACCAAGCCCACTTGAAAAAATTTGATAATTATTACAATCATACAACACAAATATCCTAGCATACACCTAGCAAATTGGGCTTGGGCTTTTGATCATCCTTCATGCATAATATCACATATCATACACTATCAATTAATTATCACTATAATTAATTGATCCAATATTATATTTCTTGATCCAATCACTAACCGCCACAATTATAAATTAAATTAACAAAGTATACAAACACTTTTGTCTACTTTCAAATTAATTTATTTATAATCGAATTTCTTGTAAATCACAATTTACTATAAATAATTAAAGTCCTACTTCAATTATTTATTTTATGAGAAAATATGTGCAACAATTGTAAATTTAAACTTAAGGGCCCAAAACTCATTTTTCACCAAAAATATTTTGGCCCATTTAAATTTCACAAATTATGTTGTCCATCCAATGGCCCAACATCTCAAGGCCCATGACACTAAGATTCACCAAAACACTTTTGGAAACCCTAGTCGTCATCGCCGTCGCCGGAGCTCCGTCGCCGGATTCCGGCAACAACAAAATTTTTTTTTTTTTATTAAAAACCTGCACATTTGGGGCGGCCCCTCGGCTGCCCGAAATATTCGGGCAGCCCCTAGGGCAGCCCTCGGGCAGTTTTATTTTTTTATTTTTTTTTTTTGTAAAATTTTCGGTCCTTGAGTTTTATTGCACCAAAAAATCTCAAACGGTTAGAAATCGATCTCAACATAATATTATGCAAATATTACACAAAAACCGTAACCTTAGCTCGGATACCACTTGAAAGCGGACCGGTTACGGAGGCCGGAAGCGCAACGGAAGCAAAAATTATAAATTTTTGAGCAAATATTTCGGCCCCCATAAAAGATTTGAGTAATATTTACAAAAACTACAAAAACATGCATAGGATGTTTAAGAGATTTTACCTATCAACCTCTTAAGGTTGATGTAATGGCACCAACTAAAGTATAAATACTTTAGCTCTTCTTGGTTGAAAGATCTACAAGCTTCCACCTCCAATCCTCCAAGAATTAGGCCCACCACAAGCTATGTAAACCCCCTTAAGTTTTGCACTAGAAAAACTTAAGGATTTATCAAAGAGAAGAATTTTTCTCCAAGAAAATGAAGAACAAAATGGAAGAAAAATGGGAGAGAAATCCCTCAAGAATTCGGCCAAGAGAGAGTGTAAGTGAGAGTGGGAGACTAGCCTAGGTATTGTAAAAAGTTTTCTCTCAAAAGTTGCATGCCTTTTGAATTTTTTTTAATAAAAAGTAATCAAGGCTCTTCACCTCCCAAGCATGCAAACCCTAGCATGTCTCACATATATTATATGGTTTTTAACACATTAAAAACCATAGACTAAATTTTAATTATCTCAAACACATTTGAGATTAATTAAATAATACTTGAATTTACTCAAGTCCCACTAGTTAAATAATTATTTTAATTGAGCTCTACAAGGCTCAATATTATTTAATTAATTCAACACTTGAATTAATTTAATTATTTAGACTCTACTAGGTCCACTAGTGTTTAATTAATTCAACACTTGAATTAATTTAATTTTGTCCTCAATAATGTTTATGAAAATCACAATTTTCAACTACATTATTTACTTGGCCAAATTTTAATCTTAGGAACACTTCCATAAATTAAAATTTATATTTCTCTCATAGAAGTCATACTTCTATTTTTCTTTACGCTTATAAACACATTTATAAGCCGTTCAACACATTGAACTATTTTACTTCTCATCGGGATTTACAGAGCTAGTACTTGTGTGGCCCTCAATGGTTCATTGATACAACTAGCCGTGGGTTCACATCTCCATGTGATTCGGACTAAACATGTCCTTATTCGAGCATACCCCAATTGCTCCATTCTTACTTATCAACTCCTTGATAATAAGAACGTCAGAACTCAAGTCTGATAGTACCCAACCAATCACGTTAAACGCCTAGCAGCATCGCTTACGTGATTCCCTAGGTATCACATGATAGTGCCTGCAAGAACCATTCAATTATGGTTAGCGTACAGTACGGGCCCTTTAACTCATATATCCCGACCGATTCGACAACTATTGGTCTATCGAGAGTTGTCAATGAATCGATACTATGTGTCATGTCGTGGTTGCATCGATGGTGTAATCTATGAAACCCCTTTCATAATTACCACCATACTCTGATCAGAGATTTCAATCCACACATACATGAAAAACACATAGGATATCCATACCCGTAGGTAAGCGGTGAATCCCCGACTACAATGCATCGACTCCTATACGTTTCGCCGTAACACCCAACCTTGCCACCTGATGACCCCATAAGAGTCTGTTAACAAGTCAAAGTGAAACGCTAGCACATAGAGTCTCAATGTTGTCCCGGGTCATAAGGACTAATGGTGTACAACCATAAACTAGGACGTTTCCACTCGATAAGTGAGAACCACTTGGAAAGTCCTTTATAGAGGGTTGTTCAGTGTACTCTACAAGGAGCACCTATCTGCATGTTCGGACATCACAATGTCCCCTACCAATGAAACATGGTACTCACATCGCAGATACTAGTCTCTAACTCGAGCGGCCTATATCCTTCTTAATGGCGGCTGAATCGACTAGGAACCGTTTAGAATATACAGTATTCCAAATATGAGTTTCATGATACTCATCTTATGAGCATCTCATATTCTTTCTACTATTTGTATATTCAAGGACTTTATCTATGCAACTAGCATGGGTATAAAGATAAAGATGCGCCAAATTAATAAATTCAAATATTATTAAAATAAAGATCGTTTATACATAGAGTTTCATTGTGAACACTCGGCCAACACTTGGCTCGACGTGCACCTACTCTAACATGACCAAGTCAGCGCACTTTCTCTCAGTCAAGACGACGTACTCCATGAATCAGTTTGCCGAGGATTATATTGCAGAGATTGTTAGACTTCATGGTGTGCCTGTGTCGATTGTGTCTGATCGTGATCCTAGATTTACCTCCGAGTTTTGGAAGAGTCTGCACAGAGCTATGGGTTCCCGGTTAGCGTTCAGTACAGCTTATCACCCTCAGAGTGACGGTCAGTCAGAGAGAGTCATTCAGATTCTTGAGGATTTGCTCAGAGCTTGTACTATTGATTATTCTGGTAGCTGGGATTCTAAATTGCCACTTGTGGAGTTCACGTACAACAATAGCTACCAGGCGTCGATTGGGATGGCACCATATGAGGCACTTTATGGCAGGAAGTGCAGATCGCCTTTATTTTGGGATGAGGTTGGCGAGAGGAAGATGTTGGGACCAGAGTTGGTCCAGCAGACAGCCGATGTTGTTGCTGTGATCCGAGAGAGGATGAAGACTGCGCAGTCGAGACAGAAGAGCTATGCAGATGTTCGTCGTAGACCTTTGCAGTTCGAGGTTGGCGACCATGTGTTCCTTAAGATTGCACCTCTCAAGGGTGTGATGAGGTTTGGCAAGAAGGGTAAACTGAGTCCGAGGTTTATTGGCCCTTTTGAGATCTTGGATAGAGTTGGTGACAGAGCTTACATATTAGCCCTACCGCCCGATCTTGACAGAGTCCATAATGTGTTTCACGTATCGATGCTCAGGAGGTATATTGCAGATCTTTCCCATGTCCTTCACCACGAGCCATTGGACTTGACGCCGAATTTGACGTACCAAGAGATTCCGGTCCAGATTTGGATCGCACAGTTAGAGTATTGAGGAACAAAGAGATCGGCATCGTTAAAGTCCTTTGGAGGAACCATTTGATCGAGGAGGCTACGTGGGAACCAGAGGATGAGATGAGAGAGAAGTATCCTGAGTTGTTCGTGCAGTGACGTCAATTTCGCGGACGAAATTCCTCTAAGGAGGGGAGATTGTAATAGCCGAGCCTGGTGTACGGTACGGTTTAAGTTTTGTATGTTTATTTGGGTTATGTGATTAGATGTTTAGAGTTGTGTTTTGGGCCATAGTATTATTGGTTATTGTTTATTGAGGTGTTTTTTGGTGTTGATTGTTCGTTTCAGCATTTCGGATCGATTTTTGTTGATTGAGTACTGTTCATTGCCGTGGCTTTAGTGCACCCGCGCTCTTAGAGGAGTGCCCCTGCGGTGTACTATTCATCATTTTGGATTTGTAAGGCGGTGACATCACCGCACCTGCGGCAGTGCATGGACCGCACCCGCGGTGAGACCGCACCCGCGGTATTAACAGCACCGCACCCGCGGTCATCGTGCATGGATTTTATTTCGTTGTGCCGTGAGCTTAGCGCACCCGCGGTGCTTGTGGCAGCGCACCCGCGGTGGAGGTATGGGCGAGATATTTAGTTGCTTTTTGGAGTGGTTGGCTTCATTTCTACCTTTCCTTTTCCTCCATTCTCGATTTCCTCTCATTTTCTTAGGGTTTTCTACCATTTCATTCATTTCCTACCTTTGATTCTTGGATCTAGTTGGATTTCCGAGTTGAGATCGAGCTTCTACGTGGTGAGAGGAAGCTTAGGTAAGTTTTTGGTTGAGTTCTATCATGGTTTTTGGTAATGAGATGCTATAGGTTGATGTATTGGTTGGTTTAATGGATTATTTGACTTATATTTTTGGATATAGAGTTGATATTGGTGTTATTTATGGATTATTGTTGTAGGTGGTGTTCAAGAGTATAGTTTGGAGGTGTTCTATTGGTTTGTAAGTGGAATTTCATACCTTTGCTCACATGATGTTATATGTATTGTGTTTTAAAGATTTTAAAGTGATATTCCCTTCAATTGATTCATTGTTATGTATTGATCCCATTTATTATCTATTTGAGGCATTGATGCCTCACTATTGTTAAAAGGGAATACAAGAGAAAATAAGAGATTGTGAAACGACGGCTTTAAATACTATTCAGAGTTCAAATGTTTTATTGGATTGATTGAATCATAGTCAGAGCATTGCATGTAATTAGTTGATCAACAACCATAGGCTTTTATCCCTCACTGTTATCGATTTATATCGATGGGATATTTGCAACCACAGTCAGAGATACTATTGATATCAATCCAACCAGAGAAAAGAGAAATACCATCGTATTGCTATCTATTGCTATTGCTATTGCTACAGTTATTGCTATATTATTCATGTTTCAGAGTTGATGGTATTTATGATTTCAAAGTCATGTTTGACAGAGTATATTATATCATTGCTATGTTAGAGTTCCACTTGCTGAGATTTATTCTCATTTCAGTTATTTTCATGTGATGCAGATAAGAGTGACCGACCAGGACAGTGATCGTGGATGGGGGTCATATGCATACACCGTTGGAAGGAATATTATTTTGTATCATTTTGGGACATGATCATAAGAATGATTATTTTGTATTTTGTATATCATTTGAATGATCATGTATTTATTTTGTAAACATTTTTATGAAATGTATTTTGAAACTCCTTCCATATTTTAAAGAAAATTTTATTTCCGCTGATTTTTAATGTTACGGGATAGAGGTGTTAGAGTAGGTGCACGTCGAGCCAAGTGTTGGCCGACTGTTCACAATGAAACTCTTTGTATAAACGATCTTTATTTTAATAATATTTCAATTTATTAATTTGGCGCATCTTTATCTTTATACCCATGCTAGCTGCATAGATAAAGCCCTTGAATATACAAATAGTAGAAAGAATATGAGATGCTCATATGATGAGTATCATGAAACTCATATTTGTAAAACTGTATATTCTAAACCGTTCCTAGTCGATTCAGCCGCCACTAAGAAGGATAAAGGCCGCTCGAGTTAGAGACTAGTATCTGCGATGTGAGTACCATGTTTCATTGGTAGGGGACATTGTGATGTCCGAGCATGCAGATAGGTGCTCCTGGTAGAGTGCACTGAACAACCCTCCATAAAAGGACTTTCCAAGTGGTTCTCACTTATCGAGTGGAAAAGTCCTGGTTTATGGTTGTACACCATTAGTCCTTATGACCCGGGACAACATTGAGACTCTATGTGCTAGCGTTTCACTTTGACTTGTTTACCGACTCTTATGGGGTCATTAGGTGGCAAGATTGGGTGTTACGGCGAAACATATAGGAGTCAATGCATTGTAGTCGGGGATTCACCGCTTACCTACGGGTATGGATATCCTATGTGTTTTTCATGTATGTGTGGGTTGAAATCTCTGATCAGAATATGGTGGTAATTATGAAAGGGGTTTCATAGATTACACCATCGATGCAACCACGACATGACACATAGTATCGATTCATTGACAACTCTCGATAGACCAATAGTTGTCGAATCGGTCGGGATATATGAGTTGAAGGGACCGTACTGTACGCTAACCATAATTGAATGGTTCTTGCAGGCACTATCATGTGATACCTAGGGAATCACGTAAGCGATGCTGCTAGGCGTTTAACGTGATTGGTTGGGTACTATCAGACTTGAGTTCTGACGTTCTTGCTATCAAGGAGTTGATAAGTAAGAATGGAGCAATTGGGGTATGCTCGTATAAGGACATGTTTAGTCCGAATCACATAGAGATGTGAACCCACGGCTAGTTGTATCAATGAACCATTGAGGGCCACACAAGTACTTGCTTAGTAAATCCCGAAGAGAAGTAAAATAGTTCAATGTGTTGAACGGCTTATAAATGTGTTTATAAGCGTAAAGAAAATTAGAAGTATGACTTCTATGAGAGAAATATAAATTTTAATTTATGGAAGTGTTCCTAAGATTAAAATTTGGCCAAGTAAATAATGTAGTTGAAAATTGTGATTTTCATAAACATTATTGGGGACTAAATTAAATTAATTCAAGTGTTGAATTAATTAAACACTAGTGGACCTAGTAGAGTCCAAATAATTAAATATAATTCAAGTGTTGAATTAATATTATTGAGTCTAGTAGAGCTCAATTAAAATAATTATTTAACTAGTGGGACTTGAATAAATTCAAGTAGTATTTAATTAATCTCAAATGTGTTTGAGATAATTAAAATTTAGTCTATGGTTTTTAATGTGTTAAAAACTATATTATATGCATGTCATTCTAGGGTTTGCATGCTTTGGGGAGGTGAAGGGTTGGAGACTAGGCATGCAACTTTTTGTTGCTTTTGAGAGTTGCTTTTCTCACAACCTAGACTCAACTTCACTCCTCATTCTACACCTCCCTTTGGCCGAAATCTTGAAGCTTTTCTCTCCCAAAAAATTTCTTCTTGTTTTGTTCTTCAATTTGTTGAGAACAAAATTTCTCTTTGAAAAATCCTTTTGATTTTCTAGTGCAAATCAAGAGGGGATTTACATAGCTAAGTGGTGGGCCTAATTCTTGAAGGAGAAAAGGGTGTGCTTGTAGATTTGTCTACCAAAGAAGAGCTAAAGTATTCATACTTTAGTTGGAGCCATTTCATCAACTCTAAGGGGTTGATAGGTAAATCACTAAAACATCCTATGCATGTTTTTGTTATTTTTGTAAATATTGCACAAATAATCAAGGTGGCCGAAATTTCATGTCGTTTTTCGAAAATTTATGCTTCCGTTGCGTTTCCGGCCACCGTAACCGGTCCGCTTTCAAGAGGTGTCACAGCGGGACTGTACAGATTTGACATGAGACTTTGTATTGATATTGATTATGAGTTCTTGTATTATACTTGTGATGTTGAAATTGACGGGGTTACTGAGATTGTATTGTTATACCGTCGAAAAATCAGTGGATTGATATTGATCAGACTCAGTAGTGATTGTGATTATATCGTGATATCGTCGATATGGAATAGATTGTGTCTTGAGTCGATATTGATCAGATTATGTTTTGATTGTGTATTGATCATAACAGGCTTTGAATTAAGCGGTATTTTGACACGGTCTATTCGATATTGTTATTTCAGATTGATATGGACAGATTTGAATTCTGGACTTCGTCTTCGTCAGACCGAGAAGATAAAGGTATAAGTCAATGTGGTATTGGGAGATCGACTTAAGTCAGTCTAGACTTGAGTTTCCCTAAATCACATACTTTACTTTATTGCATTGATATTGCATTGATTTGATGGATATACTTGTTCTCTTGATTTATAGATAGCAGGTATCAGACGAGAAATCTTGTGATAGAAGTGCCTGATAGTGGTGGGATCGCCACGGGCACATTGCAAGATGTCACAGGATAGTGTAGACATCTTGGGACGGAAGTGCCTGACAGTGGCGGGATCGCCACGGGCACATTGCACGATGTCTCAAGATGGGTTATTAGCGATAGAGCTACAGTCCGTGACGGATAGTTCAGGACACCGGATGTTTGGTTATATCGAGTAATAGGATTGGAATTCTTCTATTACGGAGTTCGATATAGGAACACCATATTTGGTTATATCGAGTAATAGGAACAGAGTTCCTTCTATTACGGAATTCGATATAGGAATACCACATTTGGAAACCGGGATCCCTAGACTAGGATTGAGTCTAGTCTGAATGATAGAGTTACGATCATTGTCGACAGTCTATGATTGTTTATGTTCAGATTTTGATACATATATCTGTTAGCTGATTACATGCTTTATATTTGTTTATATGATTGCATGTTTCGTTGATTTATACTGGGATTTATTCTCACCGGAGTTATCCGGCTGTTGTCTTGTCTGTATGTGTACATGACAACAGGTGGGACAGGATCAGGATCCAGAAGATGAGGAGAGATCGTGATAGAGTGGAGACTTCGGACTTGGATGTATATAGGGTTTTGACACTTGATATTTAGATGTTGAACCTTAGTTTTACTGATTTGTAGACGATACAGGACTTGTACTTTATTTTATACTGAGTTGTATATTAGTTGATTTCACTACGTTCCGCATTTTAAAAAAAATAAATAAAAAAATTTTTAGACCCTGTTTTATAATTGATTAATTAGTCCCAACGATGATTAAGAACTTGATTAGCGTCCGGGTCCCCACAAAGCATGATCGGTTTTATGACAAGCTATAAAATGTGCCATCTTAGAGAATCTATCCACAACAAAAAAAATAGAATCCCTCCCCTTCTTAATCCTAGGCAACCCCAAAATAAAGTCCATAGAAATGTCAATCCAAGTTCTTTTTAAGAATAGCACGCAAAAGTGTCCCAAAGTTCTATTGGCAACTTCAGTTTGTCCATCCGTTTGAGGATAACAAGTAGTAGAAAACAACAATTTTGTGCCGAGTTTAGCCCATAAAGTATTCCAAAAGTAACTCAAGAATTTAACATCGCGATAAGAAGCAATAGTCTTAGTCATGACATGCAACCTAACGACTTCTCTAAAGAACAAATCCGCAATGTTTGAAGCATCATCGGTTTCATGACAAGCTATAAAATGTGCCATCTTAGAGAATCTATCCACAACAACAAAAATAGAATCCCTCCCCTTCTTAATCCTTGGCAACCCCAAAATAAAGTCCATAGAAATGTCAATCCAAGTTCTTTTTAAGAATAGCACGCAAAAGTGTTCCCAAAGTTCTATTGACAACTTCAGTTTGTTCATCCGTTTGAGGATGACAAGTAGTAGAAAACAACAATTTTGTGCCAAGTTTGGCCCATAAAGTCTTCCAAAAGTAACTCAACAATATAACATCGCGACCAGAAACAATAGTCCTAGGAATGCCATGCAACCTAACGACTTCTCTAAAGAACAAATCCGCAATGTTTGAAGCATCATCGGTTTTATGACAAGCTATAAAATGTGTCATCTTAGAGAATCTATCCACAACAACAAAAATAGAATCTCTCCCCTTCTTAATCCTGAGCAACCCCAAAATAAAGTCCATAGAAATGTCAATCCAAGTTCTTTTTAAGAATAGCACGCAAAAGTGTTCCCAAAGTTCTATTGACAACTTCAGTTTGTCCATCCGTTTGAGGATGACAAGTAGTAGAAAACAACAATTTTGTGTCAAGTTTAGCCTATAAAGTCTTCCAAAAGTAACTCAAGAATATAACATCGTGACCAGAAACAATAGTCCTAGACATGCCATGCAACCTAACGACTTCTCTAAAGAACAAATCCGCAATGTTTGAAGCATCATCGGTTTTATGACAAGCTATAAAATGTGCCATCTTAGACAATCTATCCACAACAACAAAAATAGAATCCCTCCCCTTCTTAGTCCTTGGCAACCCCAAAATAAAGTCCATAGAAATGTCAATCCAAGTTCTTTTTAAGAATAGCTCGCAGAAGTGTTCCCAAAGTTCTATTGACAACTTCAGTTTGTCCATCCGTTTGAGGATGACAAGTAGTAGAAAATAACAATTTTGTGACGAGTTTAGCCCATAAAGTATTCCAAAAGTAACTCAAGAATTTAACATCGCGATAAGAAGCAATAGTCTTAGTCATGACATGCAACCTAACGACTTCTCTAAAGAACAAATCCGCAATGTTTGAAGCATCATCGGTTTTATGACAAGCTATAAAATGTGCCATCTTAGAAAATCTATCCACAACAACAAAAATAGAATCCCTCCCCTTCTTAATCATTGACAACCCCAAAATAAAGTCCATAGAAATGTCAATCCAAGTTCTTTTTAAGAATAGCACGCAAAAGTGTTCCCAAAGTTCTATTGACAACTTCAGTTTGTCCATCCGTTTGAGGATGACAAGTAGTAGAAAACAACAATTTTGTGCCAAGTTTGGCCCATAAAGTCTTCCAAAAGTAACTCAACAATATAACATCGCGACCAGAAACAATAGTCCTAGGAATTCCATGCAACCTAACGACTTCTCTAAAGAACATATCCGCAATGTTTGAAGCATCATCGGTTTTATGACAAGCTATAAAATGTGTCATCTTAGAGAATCTATCCACAACAACAAAAATAGAATCTCTCCCCTTCTTAATCCTGGGCAACCCCAAAATAATGTCCATAGAAATGTCAATCCAAGTTCTTTTTAAGAATAGCACGCAAAAGTGTTCCCAAAGTTCTATTGACAACTTCAGTTTGTCCATCCGTTTGAGGATGACAAGTAGTAGAAAACAACAATTTTGTGCAAGTTTAGCCCATACAGTTTTCCAAAAGTAACTCAACAATATAACATCGCGACAAGAAACAATAGTTCTAGGAATGCCATGCAACCTAATGACTTCTCTAAAGAACATATCCGCAATGTTTGAAGCATGATCGGTTTTATGACAAGCTATAAAATGTACCATCTTAGAGAATCTATCCACAACAACAAAAATAGAATCCCTCCCCTTCTTAATCCTAGGCAACCCCAAAATAAAGTCCATAGAAATGTCAATCTGTGGGGACCCGGGCTCTAATTCTTTTTCTTGAGATTAAATGGATCGTTATTCTAAAATGTGGGTCAATTTTTCGCTTTTTACATTAAATCAAATGTAACTAAACAAGCATAAGTTCTTTATTACATTTACAACATACAAACACAAAATATATGTCTTGCTCGGTATGTCCTCAACTAACCAGTATCAAAATACAGTACATAATAAAAGATCACTACTGTTTCATCTGCTACGCCCGTTATCTCCACGCTAACCCGATCTTCTCTGTCTCGACCCAGATCCTGCCCACCTGTCGTTATGCACACATACAGACATAACAACAGCCGGAAAACCGGTGAGAACAAATCCCAGTATAAACATGTATACATGCATTTAAACAATCTAAAACATGAACATGCCGATATGAATGTCATTCATATAAAATCATGCAATGCGAATCTAATCATGTCTAGACTCGACTCAACTAGAACTCTAGGGATCCCGTTGTGAATAAGACGTCACTGGCTGTCACCTACCCTCCCAATCGAGGTGCTGTACGTCTTATTCCTAGACTTCGGCCTGATCTGTATCCGCATCTACAATAGGGGCGGTGATCTTCCCCTAAGCTATGATATCGCCGAACGTCTAGAAGTCTGGATGATCTCGCAGACTTTCCTATCTTAATGCATGAATACACAATCTGTAAACAAGCATAATCATCTTAATGCAATTCAACATGATCTGTAAACAAAGCATAGCAAGATTTGCATACAAGTTCTATAAACAAATCTATAAACAATCATAATCATATCAAGATCTAGATAATAATACAAGTATGTGATTTTGGTTGGGAAACTCAAATGTGATCTCATTTGAGTCGGGATTCCCCAAACAAAACATGTACTATACCTTTCGTTGTCCAATCGCTGTCACGATCGCCAAGACGAATCTGAAATGGAATGTTGATATACAATCTATCAATCACTCATCTAATCCACACACATAACCAAGTCACTACGTAATCTCAATACAATTTGACGGCATAACGACGTATATTCTTAATACCGGTCAATCCAGATCTCAACAGATATCAACATATACCATTCCCAACTCATAATCAAATCATATGCACAAAACCATACTCAAAATCGGTATATCTTACTCCTAAATATGCTGAAATTCTTAAGAAATGCATACGATATCAGTTCTTCGTTCCAGTTTCGATTATAAACTCATAATCCTCCCTAGAACAACTAAATACAATCATAATAGCACTTCCTTTACATGTCATTCTCGAAACATGTTAGAACTAAATAAAACTTACATCACTTGGTAGCCGTCGATGCAAAGAGCAAGAATTTCTACTTAGCTCAAAGTTTGGATGGCTAAATCTTGAGATATCTTACCTTAAAGCCTTGAGAAATTTGAAGAATTCCTAGATTCTCTCGGTTCTGCCTGCTGAAATGAAAGAAAGGGTGAGTCATGGTCGACTTATATTTATACCCCGGCCATGTGTCGAGCTGAGAGCAAGAGTGGATTTCTTGGCTGCATCACCGCGGGTGCGGTGCCAATAAGAGCGCGGGTGCGCTATGCCCTCGGCAGCCCAACATTTTTCTCATTTTGACGACCGCGGGTGCGGCTCTTGCATTACCGCTGGTGCGGTATCACCACCGCGGGTGCGGTCCCTGCAGCACCGCGGGTGCGGTGTCGCCACGAAAAAAATGGTTCAACTTACTGTCCATGCACCGCGGGTGCGGTGCTTCCTATACCGCGGGTGCAGTGTTGCTTCGGCAGCACATTCCGAAATTCCACAATTTATAACCGTGGGTGCACTCTTGTTCTAAGCGCGGGTGCGGTCTAGCACACATGAATTATTTTGTACTTTCATCTTATGATGTGCTTTCTAATATCCTTAAATATCCTATTAATGACGATTCGTGTATCTCGAGCCTTACATTTCTCCCCCTCTAAGAAATGATTTCTTCCTCGAAATCGCATATCATTAAATCAATGCAAGTATATACAAGATGTAATAAACTCAAACTGAATAATTACTTACATCATATAAATAACTCAGGATGTTTCTGTCGCATAACTACCTCTGTCTCCCAAGTCGCTTCTTCAATACCAAGACGACTCCACTGAACTTTCACAAGTGGAATAATCTTCGTTCTGAGCTTCTTTTCTTTCCGATCAAGAATCTGTATCGGTTGTTCTACATAGCTCAAAGTCTGATCAAGTTCAGCTTCGTCAGGTGGAATGACATGAGAAGCATCTGGCATATATCTTCGTAACTTTGATACATGAAACACATCATGTATTCCGGACAGAGAAGGAGGAAGAGCAAGTCTATAAGCTCGATCACCAATCTTTTCAAGAATCGCGTAAGGACCAATGTATCGAGGAGATAGTTTCCCGCGTTTGCCAAATCTTACAACGCCTCTAAAAGGAGAAATCTTCAAGAATACTCTATCTCCTGCCTCAAATACTAATGGTCTACGTCGAATATTGGCGTATTTTGCTTGCCTATCCTGTGCTGTTTTCATTCTTTTCTGAAAGATTTTCACCTTCTCAGTCATGTCACGAATCATATCTGGTCCAAGTTCTGGTACCTCTGAGATATCATCCCAATAAAGCGGAGATCTGCACTTCATACCATATAAGGCTTCAAACGGTGCCATTTCAATGCTCGTCTGATATCTATTATTGTAAGAAAATTCGCAAAGAGGTAGGGAATCTTGCCAACTAGTACCAAAATCTAGTACTACGGCTCTCAACATATCCTCTAGAGTCTGGATAGTCCGTTCTGATTGTCCGTCTGTCTGAGGATGATAAGCAGTACTCAGGTGTAATGTCGTACCCAAAGCCTGCTGTAAACTGTGCCAAAAGTGAGAAGTGAATCGTGGATCACGATCTGATACGATAGACTTCGGCACACCATACAATCTGACTACCTCTCTTATATAAATCTCCGCCATTTGATCTTGTTTATACGTCATTCTGTACGGAATGAAACAAGCTGATTTGGTCAGTCTGTCAATAATGACCCAAATCGCATCACAGCTTCTGGATGATCGAGGTAACTTCGTCACGAAATCCATGGAAACAAGGTCCCATTTCCATTCTGGAATGGCTAAACTCTGAAGTAAACCTCCAGGCTTCTTTCTCTCAGCCTTCACCTGTTGGCAATTCAAGCACTTAGACACAAATGCGGCAATGTCTGACTTCATCTGTTTCCACCAGAACTGTGTCTTCAAGTCATTATACATCTTCCTGCCACCAGGATGAATGCTGAACCGACTACAATGTGCCTCTGACAGAATCTGCTGTCTCAAATCTGCAACATCTGGCACGACAAGACGGTTATTCACGTACAGCACATGATCACGTACCTGATATTCTGATATATGTCCTGATTTGACCATCTGAATAGATTTCTGCACATTCTGATCTCTTCTCTGTGCTTCTTTGATTCTCATAATCAAATCGGGCTCAACTTGGATTGTAGCATGTCGTAGTGACTTACTATCTGCATCAAATTCTAATCCAGACATACAGCAATTCTCAACTAACTTAGTAACACCTATTGTCGACAAGGACAAAGAACATACCTTTCGACTTAAGGCATCTGCTGCTGCGTTTGACTTTCCTGGATAGTATTTGATCTCACAATCAAAGTATTTCAGTAGATCAAGCCATCTGCGCTGTCGCATATTCAACTCTGACTGAGAGAATAGGTACTTCAGGCTCTTATGATCTGAATAGATCTCAAACTTCTCTCCATAGAGATAGTGACGCCAAATTTTTAATGCAAAAACGATAGCCGCCAATTCTAGATCATGAATGGGGTATCGAACTTCATGTGGCTTCAGTTGTCTCGAGGCGTATGCGATCACATGACCTCGTTGCATAAGTACACATCCCAAACCTCTGTGAGAAGCATCACACTAGACAACGAAATCACCCGTACCTGAAGGTATCGTCAACACTGGAGCACTAGTCAGCCTTTTCTTCAGTTCTAGAAATCTAGACTCGCACTCCTCTGACCATACAAATGGCATATTCTTCTGTGTCAATTGTGTGATTGGCTTTGCAATACTGGAGAAATCTTGGATGAATCGTCTATAGTATCCTGCTAGACCCATGAAACTGCGTATTTCTGGCACCGAAGTCGGTCTTGGCCAATTTATCACAGCTTCCGCTTTACTCGGATCAACAGAAATACCATCTCCAGAAATTATATGCCCCAAGAATACAACTCGATTCAACCAAAATTCACATTTTGACAATTTAGCATACAATCTCTCATTTCTTAGTGTCTGCAACATAATTCTGAGATGCTCTGCATTCTCATTCCTGTTCTTAGAATACACCAGAATATCATCTATGAAAACGATCACAAAATCATCTAAATACCTCTGAAACACTTGATTCATCAAGCCCATAAATACCGCTGGAGCATTTGTTAAATCAAAAGTCATGACAATAAATTCGTAATGTCCATACCTGGTTCGAAATGCTGTCTTCGGTATGTCTACATCTCGAATTTGAGCTGATGATATCCCGATCGCAAATCAATCTTAGAATAAACGGATGATCCCTGCAATTGATCAAATAAATCATCGATCCTAGGCAATGGATATTTATTCTTGATTGTTGCCTTATTCAGTTGCCGGTAGTCTATACACAATCGCATCGAACCGTCTTTCTTTCGCAAAAACAGCACCGGAGCGCCCCAAGGAGATACACTAGGTCTGATATATCCCTTGGCCAAAAGATCTTCTAATTGTGCTTTCAATTCTTTCAGTTCGATGGGTGCCATCCTATATGGAGCTCTCGAAATAGGGACGGTACCTGGTACAAGATCAATACTAAAATCTACCTCTCGCACCGGAGGTAATCCTGGGATCTCATCTGGAAAAATATCTGCAAATTCCCGCACTACTGGCAGATCCGCCAATGCCGGGCTCGACTTCTGCATATCTACAGCATAAATAAAGAAACCATCTTCTCCTTTTTTTAACAATCTGTTCATAGTAAGAGCCGATATCAAGGGAATCCGAGATCTGGAACCCTTCCCGTAGAATTTCCACTCGTCTGTCATCTCGGGTCTGAATCTGAAAATCTTGTGAAACAATCTACAGTGGCTCTGTACTTCGTTAGCTAGACCCAACACTGTACAATCTAGGTCAATCTCATGCCCCTCAAACTGTAGAATGCAATGTCTAACCGGAGTTACAGATATCAATCCACTTCCCAACGGAGAATTAATCGACACAACATCTAACAAAGTCTCAACAGGCAATGAATGTAACAATGCAAATCGCTCCGAAATGAATGTATGCGATGCACCTGTATCTATCAAGATATAAGCAGGATAACCATAAAGAGAGCAGTTACCTGCTATAACATCATCTGGTGCATCTTGTGCTTGCTCTTCTGTCAATGCAAACACTTGAGCCTGTTGCCTCGGAGGTTGACTCACAGTCTGACTACCCCTGGCTCTGGGTTGAGTCTGTGCCGGGAGAGGCTGAAAAGAATGAACCGATGATGCCTGCCGTTCAAACTGAGGTACTGAACCGGATGCTCGTCCACTCTGGGTTGGCTGTACACTCCTCTGTGGACAGACTTTGGCAAAATGCCCCGGTTTCCTACAAATGTTGCAACGGCCTGTAACTCCCTGGCACTGTTCAGTCGCATGTTTTCCTCCACAGGAACTGCAATAAACACCTGAATACCTGGTACTCTGATCAAAACCAGTCTGTCTTGATCAACTTGAGCTTGAAGAGCTGCTCCCAGGTCTTTTAAACTGTTTCCCTTTCGCATTCAGCTGTTCCTTTCTGCCACTGCTACTACCGCCGCTTTCAAATCTAGGAGGAGGAGATTGCACTGAAGGTTGTGGTGGTCTTGGCGCAGGAGCAACATATGGAGCACTCCGCTGTCTTATCAATCCTAATTCTGCTCCTTTGGCCCGATTTAACGCATCTGCGAAATTATTCGGTCTCCCCGTGTTTACCAACGTAAAGATATCTGGATTTAGGCCATTTATAAATTGATCCGCCATGGCCTCATCATTACCTGAAACGTGAGGTGCAAAGCGAAGCAAAGAAGAAAATTTAGCAACATACTCTTCAATATTCAGTTGCCCTTGCCTCAAGTTTGCAAACTCAGCGCCTTTATCTTTACGGTAGGATATAGGAAAGAAACGTAGATAAAATTCCGTCTTGAACACTTTCCAAGTAATCTCTGTACCACGTTGCTCTAGTGCTCTTCTCATGTTCAACCACCAGTTCTTGGCTATGTCTTGAAGTTGATGGCCAATGAGCTTCACCCTCTTCTCATCACTGTATTCCAAGGACTCGAATAACATCTCAATATCCTCCAGCCAGCTTTCACAGTCAACTGCAAGTTCTGTACATTTTAAGGTCGGTGGTCTAAACGACTGAAATCATTTCAACAAAGTTTCCATAGGAGTCGCAGTAACATCCATGTGTTCTCCGGATGTACTCCCCTGTTCTGGCGCTGGTGGTCGTAGAGGTACGGCTGCTCTTCTAGGAGGCATATCAAATAACCCAACAGATTAGTAAACAAGATATACAACTGTCTCAGCCCTTCTCTAGTCAGTTACCTCTGATCTAGAATCGGTTCTGATTCAGTCAATTACATGCTGTAATCAATCAAATAACACACAACATGTAATACGAAAAGCAATAAATCATGCTAGCAGATCATAAAGCAAGGAAGAAGACTCAATCTACCCCGCTCATTCTATCTTATCTCAGTCTAAAGGAACTCTCGCTCTGATACCACCTGTTGTGGGGACCCGGCCTCTAATTCTTTTTCTTGGGATTAAATGGATCGTTATTCTAAAATGTGGGTCAATTTTTCGCTTTTTACATTAAATCAAATGTAACTAAACAAGCATAAGTTCTTTATTACATTTACAACATACAAACACAAAATATATGTCTTGCTCGGTATGTCCTCAACTAACTAGTATCAAAATACAGTACATAATAAAAGATCACTACTGTTTCATCTGCTACGCCCGTGATCTCCACGCTAACCCGATCATCTCTGTCTCGACCCAGATCCTGCCCCACCTGTCGTTATGCACACATACAGACATAACAAAAGCCGGAAAACCGGTGAGAACAAATCCCAGTATAAACATGTATACATTCATTTAAACAATCTAAAACATGAACATGCTGATATGAATGTCATTCATATAAAATCATGCAATGCGAATCTAATCATGTCTAGACTCGACTCAACTAGAACTCTAGGTATCCCATTGTGAATAAGACGTCACTGGCTGTCACCTACCCTCCCAATCGAGGTGCTGTACGTCTTATTCCTAGACTTCGGCCTGATCTGTATCCGCATCTACAATAGGGGCGGTGATCTTCCCCTAAGCTATGATATCGCCGAACGTCTAGAAGTCTGGATGATCTCGCAGATTTTCCTATCTTAATGCATGAATACACAATCTGTAAACAAGCATAATCATCTTAATGCAATGCAACATGATCTGTAAACAAAGCATAGCAAGATTTGCATACAAGTTCTATAAACAAATCTATAAACAATCATAATCATATCAAGATCTAGATAATAATACAAGTATGTGATTTTGGTTGGGAAACTCAAATGTGATCTCATTTGAGTCGGGATTCCCCAAACAAAACATGTACTATACCTTTCGTTGTCCAATCGCTGTCACGATCGCCAAGACGAATCTGAAATGGAATGTTGATATACAATCTATCAATCACTCATCTAATCCACACACATAACCAAGTCACTACGTAATCTCAATACAATTTGACGGCATAACGACGTATATTCTTAATACCGATCAATCCAGTTCTCAACAGATATCAACATATACCATTCCCAACTCATAATCAAATCATATGCACAAAACCATACTCAAAATCGGTATATCTTACTCCTAAATATACTGAAATTCATAAGAAATGCATACGATATCAGTTCTTCGTTCCAGTTTCGATTATAAACTCATAATCCTCCCTAGAACAACTAAATACAATCATAATAGCACTTCCTTTACATGTCATTCTCGAAACATGTTAGAACTAAATAAAACTTACATCACTTGGTAGCCGTCGATGCAAGGAGCAAGAATTTCTACTTAGCTCAAAGTTTGGATGGCTAAATCTTGAGATATCTAACCTTAAAGCCTTGAGAAATTTGAAGAATTCCTAAAATCTCTCGGTTCTGCCTGCTGAAATGAAAGAAAGGGTGAGTCATGGTCGACTTATATTTATACCCCGGCCATGTGTCGAGCTGAGAGCAAGAGTGGATTTCTCGGCTGCATCACCGCGGGTGCGGTGCCAATAAGAGCGCGGGTGCGCTATGCCCTCGGCAGCCCAACATTTTTCTCATTTCGACGACCGCGGGTGCGGTCCCTGCAGCACCGCGGGTGCGGTGTCGCCACGGAAAAAATGGTTTAACTTACTGTCCATGCACCATGGGTGCGGTGCTTCCTATACCGCGGGTGCGGTGTTGCTTCGGCAGCACATTCCGAAATTCCACAATTTATAACCGCGGGTGCTCTCTTGTTCTAAGCGCGGGTGCGGTCTAGCACACATGAATTATTTTGTACTTTCATCTTATGATGTGCTTTCTAATATCCTTAAATATCCTATTAATGACGATTCGTGTATCTCGAGCCTTACACAATCCAAGTTCTTTTTAAAAATAGCACGCAAAAGTGTCCCAAAGTTCTATTGGCAACTCCAGTTTGTCCATCCGTTTGAGGATGACAAGTAGTAGAAAACAACAATTTTGTGCCGAGTTTAGCCCATAAAGTATTCCAAAAGTAACTCAAGAATTTAACATCGCGATAAGAAGCAATAGTCTTAGTCATGACATGCAACCTAACGACTTCTCTAAAGAACAAATCCGCAATATTTGAAGCATCATCGGTTTTATGACAAGCTATAAAATGTGCCATCTTAGAGAATCTATCCACAACAACAAAAATAGAATCCCTCCCCTTCTTAATCCTTGGCAACCCCAAAATAAAGTCCATAGAAATGTCAATCCAAGTTCTTTTTAAGAATAGCACGCAAAAGTGTTCCCAAAGTTCTATTGACAACTTCAGTTTGTCCATCCGTTTGAGGATGACAAGTAGTAGAAAACAACAATTTTGTGCCAAATTTGGCCCATAAAGTCTTCCAAAAGTAACTCAACAATATAACATCGCGACCAGAAACAATAGTCCTAGGAATGCCATGCAACCTAACGACTTCTCTAAAGAACATATCCGCAATGTTTGAAGCATCATCGGTTTTATGACAAGCTATAAAATGTGTCATCTTAGAGAATCTATCCACAACAACAAAAATAGAATCCTTCCCCTTCTTAATCCTCGGCAACCCCAAAATAAAGTCCATAGAAATGTCAATCCAAGTTCTTTTTAAGAATAGCACGCAAAAGTGTTCCCAAAGTTCTATTGACAACTTCAGTTTGTTTATCCGTTTGAGGATGACACGTAGTAGAAAACAACAATTTTGTGTCAAGTTTAGCCCATAAAGTCTTCCAAAAGTAACTCAAGAATATAACATCGCGACCAGAAACAATAGTCCTAGGCATGCCATGCAACCTAACGACTTCTCTAAAGAGCAAATCCGCAATGTTTGAAGCATCATCGGTTTTATGACAAGCTATAAAATGTGCCATCTTAGACAATCTATCCACAACAACAAAAATAGAATCCCTCCCCTTCTTAGTCCTAGGCAACCCCAAAATAAAGTCCATAGAAATGTCAATCCAAGTTCTTTTTAAGAATAGCACGCAGAAGTGTTCCCAAAGTTCTATTGACAACTTCAGTTTGTCCATCCGTTTGAGGATGACAAGTAGTAGAAAACAACAATTTTGTGCCGAGTTTATGTAATGTCCGAGAATTTAATTAACGTAATCTGAGATGATTTGTTGATTATGACTTGATGTAATTATAGCCGGGCCAGTTCGAGATCAAATTGGAAAAAATTATGAGGGACACAAGATTTGGGCCGAATGTCATTCGCCCGGGCGGGAGTTTATGACCGCCCGAGCGAGAGGGTTTAATGGTAGAAAGCCGAGAGTCCTTCGCCCGGGCGGCACTTTTTGTCCGCCCGAGCGCGCATGTAGAATTGTGAGGGCCGAGAGTGCTTCGCCCTAGCGAGCAAGTTTTGACCGCCCTAGCGAGCGACGTGCAGCATGAAGAATAAGCCACTTGCCTTTCATGCGAGATGTGTATATATATATATGTATATACAAACGTAATTAACAAGAATCAGAAAGAAATAAGAAGGAGAAGGGAAAAAGAAGAAACCGAGGGAAAAGTTGGAGATTGTGAACAATCCGCCCGTCCGATTTTAAATCCGCCTACAGTACTGTGTTCCTATCAAAGCAGGCTTCATCTTGACGTAAGTTTTGTTACGTTTAGACCAGATTTGAATTTATGATATTGTCAGAATTGAATATGATTCAGATATGGTGTTTATACTACCGTAGATATTGTATAATCGAAGACAGATTTAAGAATAAGTTGGTTATACAATTGTTATGAATTTTAGAATATATTGACTGAGACTTCACACTAAATGGTAGTATTCTTGATTTAAGAATGAATAGAGGATTATTCTTATGGGTCTGGATAGGTTATTTAGTAGTTATGTGAAGTCAGATAGAGGAAATAATACCGTATGTCTGTATTATATATTTCAGCATTTCTGAAGATGCAGTTGTTAGACATTCATATGCTGGAATTAGAAGAATGATATTATGGTATTGACTCCAAGTTCTGATAGGTTATTTGTGATGTTGAGATTGTCGGGTTATCGACATGATATGATATGCCGTCTAAACATCAGTTGGCGCAGATTGGTCAGATTCAGTATTGATTTATGTTATATTATGATCTTGTTGATATGAATCAGATTGTGGTTTGTTCAGATATGGATCAGATTATATACTGAATTGGGTATTGTTCAGAACAGATTGTGATTTGAACTACATATTGATACAGTGTATTTGTTATTGTCGTTTCAGATCAGGGATGAACAGATTCGACTTCGAGACGTCGTCTTCATCAGATCAGGAAGACAAAGGTATAATTCATGTGATATTCGGGACGCATAACTCAAATTAGATTAATTTGAGTTTCCCAATAAAATCACATACTAGATTATTGTTTATATTGTTATCTGATTATGCTTTGATTATAGAATCTGTATTCAAGCAGGTAAGATAATTGTGATATTCAGTTATGAATATGATTATGCTTTGTTTACAGATTGTTATTCATTGCAGTTAAGATAGGAAAGTCTTTGACAGGCATTGTCAAATATCTAGACGTTTCGGTGTATCTCAGCATAGGAGTAGGTATTACTCTTATTGCCGCCGTTGATACAGCTCAGACCGAAGTCTAGGAATGAGACGTTCATTACCCCGATTGGAGGGTAGGTAGTGACGTCTTATTCACACCGGGATCCCTAGAGTTCTAGTCGAGTCAAGTCTAGACGTGATTTGATTAGGACTGCATGCTTATATGGATGTGGTTCCTAGATCATAGGACCCATCATTATTGCTTCCAATTGTGCTAGCATGTTTTTATGATTTAGATTGGTTATATGCATGGTTGGTTGATTTGAAGTGCATGCTTGTTGTGTGATTAGATTTCATAGCTTATGAAATCTAATGTTTCGATTTTATTCGTAACAGCATGTTTCATGAATTATTTTATGTATATACATGTTTACCATGTTTTATACTGGGATTTATTCTCACCGGAGTTATCCGGCTGTTGTCTTGTTTTGTATGTGTGCATGACAACAGGTGGGGCTGGATCAGGGTCGAGATGACGATGAGAGAAGACGAGTTAGCGTGGTGATTCCGGACTTACAGTAGATTGGGTTTTATTACTTGAATTTAGTAGTTGAACCTTAGATTAGATTATTGTATGTTAATACTGAAATGTATTTTATACATATATGTAATATTATTAGATGCCATTACCTTTCCGAGGTTTAATTTTAAAACGAAGAATTTTAGACCCTGTTTATCAGAATAGATTAATTACATCCCAGTGATGATTAGAATATGATAAGCGTCGCGGGTCCCCCACATTTTAAACTAAGGAAGAAGAGATAAGGGAGGAAGGAAGTACCCCTCCCTTTACTTACCCCAAGTAACTCAATATTTACATCCGCGACCAGAAACAAAGTCCTAGGCAGCCATGCAACGCTAAACGACTTCTCTAAAAACAAATACACAATGTTTGAAGCATCCAACCCCCAACGGTTTTAAAACGACAAGCTATAAATGTGCCATCCTTAAGATAATCTATCCCACAACAACAAATAAATCCCTCCCCTCTTCGTCCTTAGGCAACCCCAAAAATAAAGGTCCATAGAAATGTCAATCCAAGTTCTTTTTAAGAATAGCACGCAAAGTGTTCCCAAAGTTCTATTGACAACTTCAGTTTGTCCATCCGTTTGAGGATGACAAGTAGTAGAAAACAACAATTTGTGCCAAGTTTAGCCCATAAAGTATTCAAAAGTAACTCAAGAATTTAACATCGCGATAAGAAGCCATAGTCTTAGTCATGACATGCAACCTAACGACTTCTCTAAAGAACAATCCGCAATGTTTGAAAGCATCATCGGTTTTATGACAAGCTTATAAAATGTGCCATCTTAGAGATCTATTCCAACAACAAAAATAGAATCCCTCCCCTTCTTAATCCTTGGCAACCCCAAAATAAAGTCCATAGAATGTCAATCCAAGTTCTTTTTAAGAATAGAACGCAAAAGTGTTCTCAAAGTTCTATTGACAACTTCAGTTGTCCATCCGTTTGAGATGACAAGTAGTAGAAAACAACAATTTTGTGCCAAGTTTGGCCCATAAAGTCTTCCAAAAGTAACTCAACAATATAACATCGCGACCAGAAACAATAGTCCTACGAGTGCCATGAACCTAACGACTTCTCTAAAGAACATAGCCACAATGTTTGAAGCATCATCGGTTTTATGACAAGCTATAAAATGTGTCATCTTAGAGAATCTATCCACAACAACAAAAATAGAATCCCTCCCCTTCTTAATCCTGGGCAACCCCAAAATAAAGTCCATAGAAATGTCAATCCAAGTTCTTTTTAAGAATAGCACGCAAAAGTGTTCCCAAAGTTCTATTGACAACTTCAGTTTCTCCATCCGTTTGAGAATGACAAGTAGTAGAAAACAACAATTTTGTGTCAAGTTTAACCCATAAAGTCTTCCAAAAGTAACTCAAGAATATAACATCGCGACCAGAAACAATAGTCCTAGGCATGCCATGCAACCTAACGACTTCTCTAAAGAACAAATCCGCAATGTTTGAAGCATTATCGGTTTTATGACAAGCTATAAAATGTGCCATCTTAGACAATCTATCCACAACAACAAAAATAGAATCCCTCCCTTCTTAGTCCTAGGCAACCTCAAAATAAAGTCCATAGAAATGTCAATCCAAGTTCTTTTTAAGAATAGCACGCAGAAGTGTTCCCAAAGTTCTATTGACAACTTCAGTTTGTCCATCCGTTTGAGGATGACAAGTAGTAGAAAACAACAATTTTGTGCCGAGTTTAGCCCATAAAGTATTCCAAAAGTAACTCAAGAATTTAACATCGCGACCAGAAACAATAGTCCTAGGCATGCCATGCAACCTAACGACTTCTCTAAAGAACAAATCCGCAATGTTTGAAGCATCATCGGTTTTATGACAAGCTATAAAATGTGCCATCTAAGAGAATCTATCCACAACAACAAAAATAGAATCCCTCCCCTTCTTAGTCCTTGGCAACCCCAAAATAAAGTCCATAGAAATGTCAATCCAAGTTCTTTTTAAGAATAGCACGCGAAAGTGTTCCCATAGTTCTATTGACAACTTCAGTTTGTTCATCCGTTTGAGGATGACAAGTAGTAGAAAACAACAATTTTGTGCCGAGTTTAGCCTATAAAGTATTCCAAAAGTAACTTAAGAATTTAACATCGCGATAAGAAGCAATAGTCTTAGTCATGACATGCAACCTAACGACTTCTCTAAAGAACAAATCCGCAATGTTTGAAGCATCATCGGTTTTATGAAAAGCTATAAAATGTGCCATCTTAGAGAATCTATCCACAACAACAAAAATAGAATCCCTCCCCTTCTTAATCCTTGGCAACCCCAAAATAAAGTCCATAGAAATGTCAATCCAAGTTCTTTTTAAGAATAGCACGCAAAAGTGTTCCCAAAGTTCTATTGACAACTTCAGTTTGTCCATCTGTTTGAGGATGACAAGTAGTAGAAAACAACAATTTTGTGTCAAGTTTAGCCCATAAAGTCTTCCAAAAGTAACTCAAGAATATAACATCGCGACCAGAAACAATAGTCCTAGGCATGCCATGCAACCTAACGACTTCTCTAAAGAACAAATCCGCAATGTTTGAAGCATTATCGGTTTTATGACAAGCTATAAAACTGTGCCATCTTAGACAATCTATCCACAACAACAAAAATAGAATCCCTCCCCTTCTTAGTCCTAGGCAACCCCAAAATAAAGTCCATAGAAATGTCAATCTAAGTTCTTTTTAAGAATAGCACGCAGAAGTGTTCCCAAAGTTCTATTGACAACTTCAGTTTGTCCATCCGTTTGAGGATGACAAGTAGTAGAAAACAACAATTTTGTGCCGAGTTTAGCCCATAAAGTATTCCAAAAGTAACTCAAGAATTTAACATCGCGACCAGAAACAATAGTCTTAGGCATGCCATGCAACCTAACGACTTCTCTAAAGAACAAATCCGCAATGTTTGAAGCATCATCGGTTTTATGACAAGCTATAAAATGTGCCATCTAAGAGAATCTATCCACAACAACAAAAATAGAATCCCTCCCCTTCTTAGTCCTTGGCAACCCCAAAATAAAGTCCATAGAAATGTCAATCCAAGTTCTTTTTAAGAATAGCACGCGAAAGTGTTCCCATAGTTCTATTGACAACTTCAGTTTGTCCATCCGTTTGAGGATGACAAGTATTAAAAAACAACAATTTTGTGCCGAGTTTAGCCCATAAAGTATTCCAAAAGTAACTCAGGAATTTAACATCGCGATAAGAAGCAATAGTCTTAGTCATGACATGCAACCTAACGACTTCTCTAAAGAACAAATCCGCAATGTTTGAAGCATCATCGGTTTTATGAAAAGCTATAAAATGTGCCATCTTAGAGAATCTACCCACAACAACAAAAATAGAATCCCTCCCCTTCTTAATCCTTGGCAACCCCAAAATAAAGTCCATAGAAATGTCAATCCAAGTTCTTTTTAAGAATAGCACGCAAAAGTGTTCCCAAAGTTCTATTGACAACTTCAGTTTGTCCATCCGTTTGAGGATGACAAGTATTAAAAAACAACAATTTTGTGCCGAGTTTAGCCCATAAAGTATTCCAAAAGTAACTCAGGAATTTAACATCGCGATAAGAAGCAATAGTCTTAGTCATGACATGCAACCTAACGACTTCTCTAAAGAACAAATCCGCAATGTTTGAAGCATCATCGGTTTTATGAAAAGCTATAAAATGTGCCATCTTAGAGAATCTACCCACAACAACAAAAATAGAATCCCTCCCCTTCTTAATCCTTGGCAACCCCAAAATAAAGTCCATAGAAATGTCAATCCAAGTTCTTTTTAAGAATAGCACGCAAAAATGGTCCCAAAGTTCTATTGACAACTTCAGTTTGTCCATCCGTTTGAGGATGACAAGTAGTAGAAAACAACAATTTTGTGCCAAGTTTAGCCCATAAAGTCTTCCAAAAGTAACTCAACAATATAACATCGCGACCAGAAACAATAGTTCTAGGAATGCCATGCAACCTAACGACTTCTCTAAAGAACATATCCGCAATGTTTGAAGCATGATCGGATTTATGACAAGCTATAAAATGTGCCATCTTAGAGAATCTATCCACAACAACAAAAATAGAATCCCTCCCCTTCTTAATCCTAGGCAACCCCAAAATAAAGTTTATAGAAATGTCAATCCAAGTTCTTTTAAGAATAGCACACGAAAGTGTCCCAAAGTTCTATTGACAACTTCAGTTTGTCCATGTAATGCCCAGAGCAATGATTGACATGTACGAATTCATAGATATGTTGTGAAGATTGTACATAACCATAAGAAATAAGAAATGATATCATATATGATTTTCAGTATGATTATGACTTGTTAGGACAGAAGTACTGTACTGGATTATGATTGAGAATATGATAGTGTTGATATCTATTGAGAATTAGATTGACCGGCATCGAGAATATTGGAGTATTTATATTTGGTGAGACCGGAAGGACCGAACCGAGATCGGAACGTACGATCAGAGTTCGCACCGTCCGTTCGGAGTTCGGAGCGTCCGAGCCAGGTGGCTGGACACATGGATGGCATGCAATAGTTCGGATCGACCGATCGTAGTTCGGATCATCCGAGACAGTTGGCTAGAGACGTGGAAGACATGCAGGATTCGGAACGTACGAAGTAAGTTCGGAGCGTCCGAAGGGTGTCAGATCGGAGCGTCCGAAGTGGATCGGATCTTCCGATCATTGTCTATAAATAGAGGCGAGGTTTCGTAGATTTGAAAGCATTAGAAACATTTCTTAGAAGTGTTAAGAATCATTCCTATTGCAGATTCATCTTCACGACTGTAACAGCAATTCTACGACGGAAGGTATACTACATGCTTTGTTTTGGGGAATCACGACTCAAATGAGATCACATTTGAGTTTCCCAACTAAAATCACATACGAGTTTTATTGTTTATATCTTAATATAGGTATTATTATAGATTTGTTTATATGCAAATCTCGTTATGCTTTGTTTATAGATCATGTTACATTGCATTAGATGTTTATTAGAACTTGTATTCAATTCCTATTATGCTTTGTTTACAGATCATGTTACATTGCATTAGATGATTATGCTTGTTTACAGATTTTGTATTCATGCATTAAGATAGGACAGTCTGGAGATCAGGCAGACTTCTAGACGTTCGGTTCTATCCCAGCTTAGGGGAAGATCACCCCCCTATTGTAGACGTGGATACAGATCAGGCCGAAGTCTAGGAATAAGACGTACCGTCACCCCGATTGGGAGGGTAGGTGATAGATCGTCTTATTCACACCGGGATCCCTAGAGTTTTAGTCGAGTCGCATCTAGACATGATTAGGCTCGCATTTCATGATTTTATATGAATGACATTCATATCAGCATGTTTCATGTTTTATAGTATTTATATGCATGTTCACATGTTTATACTGGGATGTGTTCTCACCGGTTTTCCGGCTGTTGTTATGTCTGTATGTGTGCATAACAACAGGTGGGGCAGGATTTGGGTCGAGACAGAGATGATCGTGTTAGCGTGGAGATCTCGGGCCTAGCAGACGGACCAGTAGTTGTCTTTTGATATGTACTGTATTTTATTACTGGTTAGTTGAGGACATACGGAACATGACATAGATTTTATGTTTGTATGTTGTAAATTAAATAAAGAACTTGTGCTTGTCTAGTTACATTTTGATTTAAATATAAAAGCGAAAAATTGACCCACGTTTTTAATAACAATCCATTTAATCCCAAGAAAAAGTATTAGAGCCCGGGTCCCCACAACAGGTGGTATCAGAGCCGATAGTTCCGTTAGACTGGCCGATAGTTCCGTTAGACTGAAATAGGATAGAATGAGCGGGGTAGATCGAGTCTTCTTCCTTGCTTGATGATGTGCTAGCATGATTATTGCTTTCTTATTACATGTTGTTTGGTATTTGATTAATTTCAGCATGTGATTGACTGAATCAGAACCGATTCTAGATCAGAGGTAACTGACTAGATGATGGCTGAGACAGTTGTATATCTTGTTTACTAATCAGTTGGATTATTAGATATGCCTCCTAGAAGAGCAGCCGTACCTCTACGACCAGCAGCGCCAGAGCAGGGGAGTACATCCGGAGATTCTATGGATGTTACGGCGACCCCTATGGAGACGTTGCTGAAGCGATTCCAATCCTTTCGACCTCCCACTTTAAAAGGTACCGAGAATGCCATCGAGTGCGAAAGTTGGCTTGAAGATATTGAGATGATATTCGACTCGTTGGAGTACAGTGATGAGAAGAGGATCAAGCTAATTGGCCATCAATTGCAAGATATAGCAAAGAATTGGTGGTTGAACATTAGGAGAGCTTTAGAGCAGCGGGGTACCGAAATTTCTTGGAAGGTATTCAAAACCGAGTTTTATCAGCGATTCTTCCCTGTATCCTACCGTAAAGATAAAGGCGCTGAATTCGCAAACCTGAGGCAAGGACCATTGAACATTGAGGAGTACGTTGCTAAATTCTCTTCTTTGCTTCGTTTTGCACCCCATGTTTCAGGAAATGACGAGGCCATGGCGGATCAGTTTATAAATGGCCTGAATCCAGATATCTTTACGTTGGTCAATACTGGGAGACCCGATAACTTCTCGGATGCATTGAATCGTGCCAAAGGAGCTGAAGCAGGATTGCTTAGACAACGGAGTGCTCCGTATGTTGCACCGAGTCCGAGACCGCCACTACCTCCATCCCAAGTTCCTCCTCCTCGATTCGAAAGTGGTGCTAGTGGTAGTGGACGCAAAGAACAGCTGAAGGCGAAGGGGAAACAGTTTAAAAGACCAGGGAGCAGTTCGTCGAGCTCCAGCGGATCAAAACAGAGTGGTTTTGATCAAAGTTCAAGGTTTATCGGTGGTTATTGCAGTTCCTGTGGAGGAAAGCATGCGACTGAACAGTGTCAAGGGGTGACAGGGAGATGCAACTATTGCAGGCAACCAGGGCATTTTGCCAAAGTCTGTCCACAGAGAGGTGTACAGCAAGGCCAGAGTGGAAGAGCATCCGGTTCAGTACCTCAGTTTGAGCGGCAGGCATCGTCGGTTCACTCTTTTCAGCCTCCACCAGCACCGACTCCACCCAGAGGCCGAGGTAGTCAGACTGTGACTCAACCTCCGAGGCAACAGGCCCAAGTGTTTGCGTTGACAGAGGAGCAAGCACAAGATGCACCAGATGATGTTATAGCAGGTAACTGTCTCCTTTATGGTTATCCTGCTTATATCTTGATAGATACAGGTGCATCGCATACATTCATCTCAGAACGATTTGCATTGTTGCATTCATTGCCTGTTGAGTCGTTGTTAGACGTTGTGTCTATTAATTCTCCGTTGGGAAGTGGATTAATATCTGTAACTACGGTTAGACATTGCATTCTACAGTTTGAGGGGCATGAGATTGACCTAGATTGTATAGTGTTGGGTCTAGCTGATTTTGATTGTATAGTCGGTATTGACATGCTAACGAAGTACAGAGCCACCGTGGATTGTTTCCATAAGATTGTCAGATTCAGACCCGAGATGACAGACGAGTGGAAATTCTACGGGAAGGGTTCCAGATCTCGGATTCCCTTGATTTCGGCTCTTACTATGAACAGACTGTTACAGAAAGGAGCGGATGGTTTCTTTGTTTATGCTGTAGATATGCAGAAGTCGAGCCCGGCATTGGCAGATCTGCCAGTAGTACGGGAATTTCCAGATATTTTTCCAGATGAGATCCCAGGATTACCTCCGGTTCGTGAGATAGATTTCAGCATTGAACTTGCGCCAGGTACCGTACCTATTTCGAGAGCTCCATATAGGATGGCACCCATCGAACTCAAAGAATTGAAAGCACAATTAGAAGATCTTCTAGCCAAGGGATATATCAGACCTAGTGTATCTCCTTGGGGCGCTCCGGTGCTGTTCGTGCGAAAGAAAGATGGGTCGATGCGGTTGTGTATCGATTACCGGCAGTTGAACAAGGCAACGATCAAGAATAAATATCCTTTGCCTAGGATCGATGACCTATTTGATCAGTTGCAGGGATCCTCGGTCTATTCTAAGATTGATTTACGTTCTGGTTATCATCAGCTCAGAGTTCGAGATATAGACATACCAAAGACAGCGTTTCGAACCAGGTATGGACATTACGAATTTATTGTCATGCCTTTTGGTTTAACAAATGCTCCTGCGGTATTTATGGGCTTGATGAACCAAGTGTTTCAGAGATATCTAGATGAATTTGTGATTGTCTTCATTGATGACATTTTGGTGTATTCGAAGAACAGAAATGAGCATGCAGAGCATCTCAGAATTGTGTTGCAGACGTTGAGAAACGAGCGACTGTATGCTAAATTGTCAAAATGTGAGTTTTGGTTGAATAGAGTTGTCTTCTTAGGACATATCATTTCTGGAGATGGTATTTCTGTTGATCCGAGTAAAGTGGAAGCTGTGATCAGTTGGTCGAGACCAACTTCTGTACCAGAAATACGCAGTTTCATGGGCTTAGCCGGATATTACAGAAGATTTATAAAAGATTTCTCCAGTATTGCAAAACCAATAACTCAATTAACACAAAAGAATGCACCATTTGTTTGGTCAGAGGAGTGTGAGTCTAGCTTTGTTGAATTGAAGAAAAGGCTGACCAGTGCTCCAGTATTGACGATACCTTCAGGTACAGGTGATTTTGTTGTATATTGTGATGCTTCTCATAGAGGTTTGGGATGTGTTCTTATGCAGCGAGGTCATGTGATCGCATACGCCTCGAGACAATTGAAGCCACATGAAGTTCGATACCCCATTCATGATCTTGAATTGGCGGCTATCGTGTTTGCATTAAAGATTTGGCGTCATTATCTCTATGGCGAGAAATTTGAGATCTTTTCCGATCACAAGAGCTTAAAGTACCTATTTTCTCAATCAGAATTGAATATGAGGCAACGTAGATGGCTAGATCTTCTGAAAGACTTTGACTGTGAAATCAAATATTATCCAGGTAAGTCAAATGCAGCAGCAGATGCCTTGAGTCGTAAGGTATGTTCATTGTCCTTATCGACGATAGGTGTTAACAAGTTAGTTGAAAATTGCTGTATGTCTGGACTAGAATTTGATACAGATAGTAAGCCACTACGACTCTTTACGATCCAAGTTGAGCCCAATTTGATTATGAGGATTAAGGAAGCACAAAAAACTGATCAGAATGTGCAAAGATCAATCCAAATGGTCAGATCAGGGCATGTATCAGAATATCAGGTACGAGATCATGTGTTGTACGTGAATAACCGTCTAGTTGTGCCAGATGTAGCAGATTTGAGACAGCAGATTCTGACGGAGGCACATTGTAGTCGGTTCAGCATCCATCCTGGTGGCAGAAAGATGTACAATGACTTGAAGACACAGTTCTGGTGGAAACAAATGAAGTCAGACATTGCCGAATTTGTGTCTAAATGCTTGAACTGCCAACAGGTGAAGGCCGAGAGGAAGAAGCCGGGGGGTTTACTTCAGAGTTTATCCATTCCAGAATGGAAATGGGACCACATTTCCATGGATTTCGTGACGAAGTTACCTCGATCATCCAGAGGTTGCGATGCGATTTGGGTCATTATTGACAGATTGACCAAATCTGCTTGTTTCATCCCTTATAGAATGACGTATAGACAGGATCAGATGGCGGAGATTTATATTCGTGAGGTAGTCAGATTGCATGGAGTGCCGAAGTCTATCGTATCAGATCGTGATCCACGATTCACTTCACACTTCTGGCACAGTTTACAGCAGGCGTTAGGTACGACCTTACACCTTAGCACTGCTTACCATCCTCAGACAGACGGACAGTCAGAACGGACTATCCAGACATTAGAGGATATGTTGAGAGCCGTTGTACTAGATTTTGGCATTAGTTGGCAAGATTCCCTACCTCTTTGCGAATTCTCGTACAATAATAGCTATCAGACGAGCATTGAGATGGCACCGTTTGAAGCTTTGTATGGCAAGAAGTGCAGATCTCCGCTATATTGGGATGATGTTTCAGAGGTACCAGAACTTGGGCCAGATATGATTCGTGACATGACTGAGAAGGTAAAGATTATTCAGAAAAGAATGAAGACAGCACAGATAGGCAAGCAAAGTACGCCAATATCAGACGTAGACCGTTAGTATTTGAGGTAGGGAGATAGAGGTATTCTTGAAAGATTTCTCCATTTAGAGGCGTTGTGCGATTTGGCAAACGTGGGAAACTCTCTCCTCGATACATTGGTCCTTACGAGATTCTTGAAAAGATTGGCGATCGAGCTTATCGACTTGCTCTTCCTCCTTCCTTATCCGGAATACATGACGTATTTCATGTATCAATGTTACGCAGATATATGCCAGATGTTTCTCATGTTATTCAACCGAACGAAGCTGAACTTGATCACACCTTGAGCTATATAGAACGACCGATACAGATTCTTGATCGAAAGGACAAACAGCTCAGAACGAAGACCATTCCACTTGTGAAAGTTCAGTGGAGTCGACATGGCATTGAGGAAGCGACGTGGGAAACGGAAGAAAACATGAGACAGAAACACCCCGAGTTATTTATATGATATGAGTATGTATTCAGTTTAGATTATCAAACTGTTTTAGATACTTTGTATGGTTACTTCAGTTCGAGGACGAACTTCTGTCTTAGAGGGGGAGAAATGTAATGCCCAGAGCAATGATTGACATGTACGAATTCATAGATATGTTGTGAAGATTGTACATAACCATAAGAAATAAGAAATGATATCATATATGATTTTCAGTATGATTATGACTTGTTAGGACAGAAGTACTGTACTGGATTATGATTGAGAATATGATAGTGTTGATATCTATTGAGAATTAGATTGACCGATATCGAGAATATTGGAGTATTTATATTTCGGTGAGACCGGAAGGACCGAACCGAGATCGGAACGTACGATCAGAGTTCGCACCGTCCGTTCGGAGTTCGGAGCGTCCGAGCCAGGTGGCTGGACACATGGATGGCATGCAATAGTTCGGATCGACCGATCGTAGTTCGGATCATCCGAGACAGTTGGCTAGAGACGTGGAAGACATGCAGGATTCGGAACGTACGAAGTAAGTTCGGAGCGTCCGAAGGGTGTCAGATCGGAGCGTCCGAAGTGGATCGGATCTTCCGATCATTGTCTATAAATAGAGGCGAGGTTTCGTAGATTTGAAAGCATTAGAAACATTTCTTAGAAGTGTTAAGAATCATTCCTATTGCAGATTCATCTTCACGACTGTAACAGCAATTCTACGACGGAAGGTATACTACATGCTTTGTTTTGGGGAATCACGACTCAAATGAGATCACATTTGAGTTTCCCAACTAAAATCACATACGAGTTTTATTGTTTATATCTTGATATAGGTATTATTATAGATTTGTTTATATGCAAATCTCGTTATGCTTTGTTTACAGATCATGTTACATTGCATTAGATGTTTATTAGAACTTGTATTCAATTCCTATTATGCTTTGTTTACAGATCATGTTACATTGCATTAGATGATTATGCTTGTTTACAGATTTTGTATTCATGCATTAAGATAGGACAGTCTGGAGATCAGGCAGACTTCTAGACGTTCGGTTCTATCCCAGCTTAGGGGAAGATCACCCCCCTATTGTAGACGTGGATACAGATCAGGCCGAAGTCTAGGAATAAGACGTACCGTCACCCCGATTGGGAGGGTAGGTGATAGATCGTCTTATTCACACCGGGATCCCTAGAGTTTTAGTCGAGTCGCATCTAGACATGATTAGGCTCGCATTTCATGATTTTATATGAATGACATTCATATCAGCATGTTTCATGTTTTATAGTATTTATATGCATGTTCACATGTTTATACTGGGATGTGTTCTCACCGGTTTTCCGGCTGTTGTTATGTCTGTATGTGTGCATAACAACAGGTGGGGCAGGATTTGGGTCGAGACAGAGATGATCGTGTTAGCGTGGAGATCTCGGGCCTAGCAGACGGACCAGTAGTTGTCTTTTGATATGTACTGTATTTTATTACTGGTTAGTTGAGGACATACGGAACATGACATAGATTTTATGTTTGTATGTTGTAAATTAAATAAAGAACTTGTGCTTGTCTAGTTACATTTTGATTTAAATATAAAAGCGAAAAATTGACCCACGTTTTTAATAACAATCCATTTAATCCCAAGAAAAAGTATTAGAGCCCGGGTCCCCACAGTCCATCCGTTTGAGAATGACAAGTAGTAGAAAACAACAATTTTGTGCCGAGTTTAGCCCATAAAGTATTCCAAAAGTAACTCAAGAATTTAACATCGCGACCAGAAACAATAGTCCTAGGCATGCCATGCAACCTAACGACTTCTCTGAAGAACAAATCCGCAATGTTTGAAGCATCATCGGTTTTATGACAAGCTATAAAATGTGCCATCTAAGAGAATCTATCCACAACAACAAAAATAGAATCCCTCCTCTTCTTAATCCTTGGCAACCCCAAAATAAAGTCCATAGAAATGTCAATCCAAGTTCATTTTAAGAATAGCACGCAAAAGTGTTCCCAAAGTTCTATTGACAACTTCAGTTTGTCCATCCGTTTGAGGATGACAAGTAGTAGAAAACAACAATTTTGTGCCAAGTTTGGCCCATAAAGTCTTCCAAAAGTAACGCAACAATATAACATCGCGACCAGAAACAATAGTCCTAGGAATGCCATGCAACCTAACGACTTCTCTAAAGAACATATCCGCAATGTTTGAAGCATCATCGGTTTTATGACAAGCTATAAAATGTATCATCTTAGAGAATCTATCCACAACAACAAAAATAGAATCCCTTCCCTTCTTAATCCTGGGCAACCCCAAAATAAAGTCCATAGAAATGTCAATCCAAGTTCTTTTTAAGAATAGCACGCAAAAGTGTTCCCAAAGTTCTATGGACAACTTCAGTTTCTCCATCCGTTTGAGGATGACAAGTAGTAGAAAACAACAATTTTGTGTCAAGTTTAACCCATAAAGTATTCCAAAAGTAACTCAAGAATATAACATCGCGACCAGAAACAATAGTCCTAGGCATGCCATGCAACCTAATGACTTCTCTAAAGAACAAATCCGCAATGTTTGAAGCATCATCGGTTTTATGACAAGCTATAAAATGTGCCATCTTAGACAATCTATCCACAACAACAAAAATAGAATCCCTCCCCCTCTTAGTCCTAGGCAACCCCAAAATAAAGTCCATAGAAATGTCAATCCAAGTTCTTTTTAAGAATAACACGCAGAAGTGTTCCCAAAGTTCTATTGACAACTTCAGTTTGTCCATCCGTTTGAGAATGACTAGTAGAAAACAACAATTTTGTGCCGAGTTTAGCCCATAAAGTATTCCAAAAGTAACTCAAGAATTTAACATCGCGACCAGAAACAAGCAACCTAACGACTTCTCTAAAGAACAAATCCGCAATGTTTGAAGCATCATCGGTTTTATGACAAGCTATAAAATTGACATCTAAGAGAATCTATCCACAACAACAAAAATAGAATCCCTCCCCTTCTTAGTCCTTGGCAACCCCAAAATAAAGTCCATAGAAATGTCAATCCAAGTTCTTTTTAAGAATAGCACGCGAAAGTGTTCCCAATGTTCTATTGACAACTTCAGTTTGTCCATCCGTTTGAGGATGACAAGTAGGTAGAAAACAACAATTTTGTGCCAAGTTTAGCCCATAAAGTCTTCCAAAAGTAACTCAACAATATAACATCGCGACCAGAAACAATAGTCCTAAGAATGCCATGCAACCTAACGACTTCTCTAAAGAACAAATCCGCAATGTTTGAAGTATCATCGATTTTTTGACAAGCCATAAAATGTGCCATCTTAGAGAATCTATCCACAAAAACAAAAATAGAAATCCCTCCCGTTCTTAGTCCTAGGCAACTCCAAAATAAAGTCCATAGAAATGTCAATCCAAGTTCATTTTAAGAATAGCACGCAAAAGTGTTCCCAAAGTTTTATTGACAACTTCAGTTTGTCCATCCGTTTGAGGATGACAAGTAGTAGAAAACAACAATTTTGTGTCAAGTTTAGCCCATAAAGTCTTCCAAAAGTAACTCAAGAATATAACATCGCGACCAGAAACAATAGTCCTAGGCATGCCATGCAACCTAACGACTTCTCTAAAGAACAAATCCGCAATGTTTGAAGCATCATCGGTTTTATGACAAGCTATAAAATGTGCCATCTTAGACAATCTATCCACAACAACAAAAATAGAATCCCTCCCCTTCTTAGTCCTAGGCAACCCCAAAATAAAGTCCATAGAAATTTCAATCCAAGTTCTTTTTAAGAATAGCACGCAAAAGTGTTCCCAAAGTTCTATTGACAACTTCAGTTTGTCCATCCGTTTGAGGATGACAAGTAGTAGAAAACAACAATTTTGTGTCAAGTTTAGCCCATAAAGTATTCCAAAAGTAACTCAAGAATATAACATCGCGACCAGAAACAATAGTCCTAGGCATGCCATGCAACCTAAAGACTTCTCTAAAGAACAAATCCGCAATGTTTGAAGCATCATCGGTTTTATGACAAGCTATAAAATGTGCCATCTTAGAGAATCTATCCACAACAACAAAAATAGAATCCCTCCCCTTCTTAGTCCTAGGCAACCCCAAAATAAAGTCCATAGAAATGTCAATCCAAGTTCTTTTTAAGAATAGCACGCAGAAGTGTTCCCAAAGTTCTATTGACAACTTCAGTTTGTCCATCCGTTTGAGGATGACAAGTAGTAGAAAACAACAATTTTGTGCCGAGTTTAGCCCATAAAGTATTCCAAAAGTAACTCAAGAATTTAACATCGCGACCAGAAACAATAGTCCTAGGCATGCCATGCAACCTAACGACTTCTCTAAAGAACAAATCCGCAATGTTTGAAGCATCATCGGTTTTATGACAAGCTATAAAATGTGACATCTTAGAGAATCTATCCACAACAACAAAAATAGAATCCCTCCCCTTCTTAGTCCTAGGCAACCCCAAAATAAAGTCCATAGAAATGTCAATCCAAGTTCTTTTTAAGAATAGCACGCAGAAGTGTTCCCAAAGTTCTATTGACAACTTCAGTTTGTCCATCCGTTTGAGGATGACTAGTAGAAAACAACAATTTTGTGCCGAGTTTAGCCCATAAAGTATTCCAAAAGTAACTCAAGAATTTAACATCGCGACCAGAAACAAGCAACCTAACGACTTCTCTAAAGAACAAATCCGCAATGTTTGAAGCATCATCGGTTTTATGACAAGCTATAAAATTGACATCTAAGAGAATCTATCCACAACAACAAAAATAGAATCCCTCCCCTTCTTAGTCCTTGGCAACCCCAAAATAAAGTCCATAGAAATGTCAATCCAAGTTCTTTTTAAGAATAGCACGCGAAAGTGTTCCCAAATGTTTTTGACAACTTCAGTTTGTCCATCCGTTTGAGGATGACAAGTAGTAGAAAACAACAATTTTGTGCCAAGTTTAGCCCATAAAGTCTTCCAAAAGTAACTCAACAACATAACATCGCGACCAGAAACAATAGTCCTAAGAATGCCATGCAACCTAACGACTTCTCTAAAGAACAAATCCGCAATGTTTGAAGTATCATCGATTTTTATGACAAGCTATAAAATGTGCCATCTTAGAGAATCTATCCACAACAACAAAAATAGAATCCCTCCCTTCTTAGTCCTAGGCAACTCCAAAATAAAGTCCATAGAAATGTCAATCCAAGTTCATTTTAAGAATAGCACGCAAAAGTGTTCCCAAAGTTCTATTGACAACTTCAGTTTGTCCATCCGTTTGAGGATGACAAGTAGTAGAAAACAACAATTTTGTGTCAAGTTTAGCCCATAAAGTATTCCAAAAGTAACTCAAGAATATAACATCGCGACCAGAAACAATAGTCCTAGGCATGCCATGCAACCTAACGACTTCTCTAAAGAACAAATCCGCAATGTTTGAAGCATCATCGGTTTTATGACAAGCTATAAAATGTGCCATCTTAGACAATCTATCCACAACAACAAAAATAGAATCCCTCCCCTTCTTAGTCCTAGGCAACCCCAAAATAAAGTCCATAGAAATGTCAATCCAAGTTCTTTTAAGAATAGCACGCAAAAGTGTTCCCAAAGTTCTATTGACAACTCAGTAGTAGAAAACAACAATTTTGTGTCAAGTTTAACCCATAAAGTATTCCAAAAGTAACTCAAGAATATAACATCGCGACCAGAAACATTAGTCCTAGGCATGCCATGCAACCTAAAGACTTCTCTAAAGAACAAATCCGCAATGTTTGAAGCATCATCGGTTTTATGACAAGCTATAAAATGTGCCATCTTAGACAATCTATCCACAACAACAAAAATAGAATCCCTCCCCTTCTTAGTCCTAGGCAACCCCAAAATAAAGTCCATAGAAAGGTCAATCCAAGTTCTTTTAAGAATAACACGCAGAAGTGTTCCAAAGTTCTATTGACAACTTCAGTTTGTCCATCCGTTTGAGAATGACAAGTAGTAGAAACAACAATTTTGTGCCGAGTTTAGCCCATAAAGTATTCCAAAAGTAACTCAAGAATTTAACATCGCGACCACAAACAATAGTCCTAGGCATGCCATGCAACCAAACGACTTCTCTAAAGAACAAATCCGCAATGTTTGAAGCATCATCGGTTTTATGACAAGCTATAAAATGTGACATCTTAGAGAATCTATCCACAACAACAAAAATAGAATCCCTCCCCTCTTAGTCCTAGGCAACCCCAAAATAAAGTCCATAGAAATGTCAATCCAAGTTCTTTTAAGAATAACACGCAGAAGTGTTCCCAAAGTTCTATTGACAACTTCAGTTTGTCCATCCGTTTGAGAATGACAAGTAGTAGAAAACAACAATTTTGTGCCGAGTTTAGCCCATAAAGTATTCCAAAAGTAACTCAAGAATTTAACATCGCGACCAGAAACAAGCCAACCTAACGACTTCTCTAAAGAACAAATCCGCAATGTTTGAAGCATCATCGGTTTTATGACAAGCTATAAAATTGACATCTAAGAGAATCTATCCACAACAACAAAAATAGAATCCCTCCCCTTCTTAGTCCTTGGCAACCCCAAAATAAAGTCCATAGAAATGTCAATCCAAGTTCTTTTTAAGAATAGCACGCGAAAGTGTTCCCAAGTTTTATTGACAACTTCAGTTTGTCCATCCGTTTGAGGATGACAAGTAGTAGAAAACAACAATTTTGTGCCAAGTTTAGCCCATAAAGTCTTCCAAAAGTAACTCAACAATATAACATCGCGACCAGAAACAATAGTCCTAGGCATGCCATGCAACCTAACGACTTCTCTAAAGAACAAATCCGCAATGTTTGAAGCATCATCGAGTTTTATGACAAGCTATAAAATGTGCCATCTTAGAGAATCTATCCACAACAACAAAAATAGAATCCCTCCCCTTCTTAGTCCTAGGCAACTCCAAAATAAAGTCCATAGAAATGTCAATCCAAGTTCATTTTAAGAATAGCACGCAAAAGTGTTCCCAAAGTTTCTATTGACAACTTCAGTTTGTCCATCCGTTTGAGGATGACAAGTAGTAGAAAACAACAATTTTGTGTCAAGTTTAGCCCATAAAGTCTTCCAAAAGTAACTCAAGAATATAACATCGCGACCAGAAACAATAGTCCTAGGCATGCCATGCAACCTAACGACTTCTCTAAAGAACAAATCCGCAATGTTTGAAGCATCATCGGTTTTATGACAAGCTATAAAATGTGCCATCTTAGACAATCTATCCACAACAACAAAAATAGAATCCCTCCCCTTCTTAGTCCTAGGCAACCCCAAAATAAAGTCCATAGAAATGTCAATCCAAGTTCTTTTTAAGAATAGCACGCAAAAGTGTTCCCAAAGTTCTATTGACAACTTCAGTTTGTCCATCCGTTTGAGGATGACAAGTAGTAGAAAACAACAATTTTGTGCCAAGTTTAAGCCCATAAAGTATTCCAAAAGTAACTCAAGAATATAACATCGCGACCAGAAACAATAGTCCTAGGCATGCCATGCAACCTAATCGACTTCTCTAAAGAACAAATCCGCAATGTTTGAAGCATCATCGGTTTTATGACAAGCTATAAAATGTGCCATCTTAGAGAATCTATCCACAACAACAAAAATAGAATCCCTCCCCTTCTTAGTCCTAGGCAACCCCAAAATAAAGTCCATAGAAATGTCAATCCAAGTTCTTTTTAAGAATAGCACGCAGAAGTGTTCCCAAAGTTCTATTGACAACTTCAGTTTGTCCATCCGTTTGAGGATGACAAGTAGTAGAAAACAACAATTTTGTGCCGAGTTTAGCCCATAAAGTATTCCAAAAGTAACTCAAGAATTTAACATCGCGACCAGAAACAATAGTCCTAGGCATGCCATGCAACCTAACGACTTCTCTAAAGAACAAATCCGCAATGTTTGAAGCATCATCGGTTTTATGACAAGCTATAAAATGTGACATCTAAGAGAATCTATCCACAACAACAAAAATAGAATCCTCCCCTTCAGTCCTTGGC